>NW_010972698.1:301108-491175 GCF_000737465.1 Haliaeetus leucocephalus | reverse complement strand
GGCGTCGGGCGCGGGGTTTGCGGCACCGCGAAGGAACGGGCGGGTGGCGCAAACGGAGGGACGGCGACGCTTTCTGGGGTACCAGTCACTACAGAGGCAGCGGCCGCTCCCGCCCGGTGCAGGGATCTGTAAAGGGGCTCAAACTCTCTTCCCACCATCTCGATGGGCAAACAAGCCCTGGGACCGTCCCTGTGCCGAATTACCTGCCTCTGTTCGGCACAAGGGCGGAGTGGGCACCCAGCTGCCCAGGCACTGAAGGACGGTCCTGGAGGGCTGTGCTGCTGGTGGCCCTAAAAGCGACTGACTGCCCATTTGATACGGGGCTTTGGCCCGTGAAGGTTTGGCCTCTAACAGCGTCCCAGGCTCTCTGTCAACCGGGAGTAAGCTGCTTTGTCACTTGACGTCTCCGTTGCCTCTATGTAAAATGGAGTGAAGGTTTTTCTCTTCTATCCGCTCCTTTCCTTGTTGACAGGAACTGTAAAACTGGGGAGATGGGGATGTGCCTGTGTGACTGTACAATGCCCAACACAGGAGGATATTTCTGCCATAAAACAAATTAGCGGCAAGGGTAATGTAGACAATGAAGAAGACGTGCATCCTATTCTACATCCTGCTAGTGCACAGTGATAAAAGTGGCACTGGTTCATCTTCTGCTGCTTTCCATGCCTGAACTGTGAATATTCACCCCCCCCCTCGTTTAGATCTGCATTATTGAGTCAGGTTTGGAGAATGCAGAGGATAGCCATGGAGCTTCATGTGTCAGGAAACTGCACAAGGGAACTGGATGTGGAGAAGAGGAAACTCCTCCATGCACATGCCATTACAAGTGGTGCATAGCTGGCTATTAATGTTCATTTTTTTCCCAGCACTTACAGCACAGGTCTTCTATTCTGATCTTTTTCAGTGGAAGTACATCGCCTGCTCCTGAGTAAACCAAGAAACCTTTTAAGCCCAGAAGTTACTCAATAACCTTGCCTTTACTGAAGTTAAAATTTGCATGAAATAAGCGTCTGTCAATTCCCTTTTATATATATCAAAAACAAACAAGCAAGCAAACAAAAAATAACAGCACAAGCTTGACTTCTTTAAGTTCCTTTCCAGACCATTTTGTTCTAAAACATCCCAGCAAGTCTCCCTTTCTCATTGCCAGTGACACAGCGCCATTATTTCAGAGCTGCACCCTCCCCTGCAGGCTTTGCTGGGTGGTGGGGACATCCCAGAGCTCAGTAGCATGGCTGCTGTAGCAGCGTGACTCCTGCAGCACTGAGTTGAGTGCAGGCTAATTGCTGAAGTATCTCCTTTGCTTTTGGTGAGGCTTTGCTTCAGTGATTGCAAATTAAAGTGACACTGCAATTCAAGTCAGCACAATGAAATGATGCTCTCACTGCTTTGATCTTGGTCCTTAGATAGATAACTTCTTAAAAATAAAAAAGGAACTGCTGACTAATTTGGTAGTAAGCATCAGTCAGAGATCAAAAATGTCAAAGTGCAGAGCCTGCTTGTAGGTGTGATGATAACATCTGTAGGTGAAGACAGGTGAAAATGTTCTGATTCTCCTGCAGCAGCTAAGTGTGTTCCACTTTGCTAGCTGAAGAGCTACGTTTCAACTTTCAGTTCAGATGGATGTTTTGAAAACACCAGCCAGAGCTGGGGCTGAGAGAAACAGCAGTGCAGCACAGTCCAAGCCAGCCAGGTGAGCCTAGTGGCAAAACTGTTTATTTTGAGGAAAAAAATCACAGATGTAGGATGCCAGCTCTGTTGCAGCAAAGAAAGAAGCTGAGCGTATGAACAGAAAGAGTTTCATGGCTGTTAACTTGTTCTCAGTTTGGACTGACAGAGTCCCTTCAGGCAGATTTTGAGGCTCCTGCCAAAATATATGACAAAAGCAAATATAAACTGGCATTGGCTTGTCTCAGCAATTTCTTATAGTATGAGATCAAACGATCATGTTTTCTGACACTTATGGTTTTCTTCACTTGCCTTCAAGACTAGATGAGCTGGTGTATCAGAACATGGAAAACTCAGCTGTTTCAAGTTGGGCTTTATCTACAACAGGTTCCTACTGATGTCAACAGTAAAAATTCTCTAGCTTCAAGTGTAGCACCAAGCCATTAAATTGGAGACTTACAGCAATTCTCAGCTTTGCTTCTGGGAATGTTGCTGTCAAGTAGCAGCTTTTGTTTCCTTTTCAGGGCTGAGTCAGCTCCAAAGTACCTTGAATATTCGGTGTTTAATACAGTTCATTAAAGACAGGAATGCCCAACCTTTGCTAGGACAGGGCAACAGTGCAAAACAAAAAATTGCATGGGTAGCATCATACTTTGCTTTCCTTGTTGAACTCAGTCTTAGCTTTTAAATTCTTGTGGCCACAAATGACATGTAAATGTTTCCCTGAAGCCAGCATTTCACCAAAGATTTTAGAGAGAGACACCCTTTTGCCTTGAGCATGGGTTCAACCAGGCAAAAAAAACCTGACATGCCTGACCTCTCTGTCGTGGTTATCTGCACAAGAAGTCAGGGTCTGGCAGTCCTGGCTAAACAGTGCTCTGAATCAAGCTTTGTTCTCCTGAACTTAAACACCTTAGGAGAAGTTTAAATCTATTCCCAGTACAGGAAAAAGTAGTCTAAATATGTCACCTCTTTTTGAAGGTAGCTGCTATCACTGAACAATAAATAAAAAAAAGACTAGACTAGCTCTTCAAAAGACCTATCTGCTTCTTTCTTATATAAGCAACCCCTTGCACACATATAAGTTAAAAATAAAGGCAACAGCCTGGACACTAAGATGAGCTTAACCCATCTGAAGTACAATTTGCAGTAAGGAGACTGGAACTGAACTATGGAAGTGATTCATTAGCCATATATTCAGCTCCAGCACAGTGTTGCAGACAGTTACGCTGGGCCTTAATTGCCTCTGTTAACATCATATTCTAGAGCTCATTAGTGATAAACAATGTGTATTAATATCATTCAGAGAAGAACTAAAGATTAAGGTGGAAATCCATTTGCTGTGATGGCCATTAGTCAATTCAGAGCTGTTGAATGATGCTTGAGAACCTAATATGAATTGGGAGAGTCAATATTTCATCAGGCAGTTCCTCTCATCTTCCTGTGAAAAGTTCTTTGTCTAAAAAAAGTTACTTAATGAAAAGTGCATGCTTGAAAAGGACACATACTAAGTACTGCTCTATTGGTCTCCTCAACAGTTTAAATTATAAAGAGTAGATAAGGCCAATTTTGGGTCTGTTAGAAGCACGTCCACTTTAGGAAGCTTGTGCTGCTTGTCACAGTGGTAAATTTGGCCCAGTGTTGCCAACTTAAGTGTTTTCAAGTGTAGAGAATTCTCAGCTTCGGTTCCATTTCCTGGCTCCGGACAGGTCTCTTTTTTTTTGTAAGTGACTATACGCTGGGATTTCTCCAGCTGTGTCTGACTTGACAGCACAATTTGTTACTCCTTGTTCTTAATTCATAGTAGGGAGATCCCACAAATAGCCTAGCATCAGATGAACATGAAATGTGCCTGTAGCACAAATAGTCTTGTTCACACTCAGAAGCTGTTGTGGAGTAAGTTCACCTGCTCCCTCCCCCACACTATTTCATTTCCCCTGTCTTCCTGAGTGCCAGCAAATGTCTCTTTATAACTTTGCTTTGAATGGCTTTTTCATTAGGATGTAGAAGACCCACATTGCTGCTAGCCTGTGTGATCTGAGGAACAAACGTGGTGCAGGTGACACAAAGACACAAGCAGCAGTCCTGCAGTGGGGCTCCTGTTCCCGGGTCTGGAGAGGTAAGTCACACCCGTCCATCTGGTGTTCGTTCTCCCAAGTAAGGCGAAGGAGCGTATCAAGTAAAGGGAGGGGAATGGGATCCTGTATATTTGAATGGGAGCCCAGCTCTGGTGTAGGAAGGTCTGGAACATCTTGTGAGAGTTGAAATGAACTTGAAAGAATGGAACTTAGAGTCTTTAAGGTTAAATTTGAGAAACTGCCTGGTTTTAGTTAATTCAAAAAAATAGTAGGGCAGTAGTTTGAGTATTGAGTTACTTATAAAACAGGATATCTGGAAAGGAGGCCTTTCTCTGTGTGTTTACAAAAGGCCTAGCAAGATTTAACAGCTAGAAGCAGAAATTTGCTACCTTCAGTGAAGGTGCCATTTCTTACCAGTAAGGGGATTGTACATTGAGAGCTCTTGCTTGGGTGAGCTCATAGAGTGTCATTGTTTGGAATACATCTCCAAGATATACTTTATTCAACTTCTGGGAAAAATTTTGTAACCTGTATACACAGGTGGTCAGGCTAGGTGACCCTAATGCTGCCCATCATAGACCTCAGAACCCAAACTTCTATGAAAGTTGGAAAAGTGCTAGAAAATCTGCTGGATGAAATTGCACGTGATTTCTCTTGACGAGTTTCACATATGAATTGCCTGTCCCTCACCAAACAATCCCCTACATTTTTTCAGTTACTAACTGCAATGTGGTTCATCTAAAGAAATTACCCCAGCCCACGCATGAGGAAGTCAGCGTAAAGGTTTCTGTTATGAGAGATCACCTATTCCTGGTGCTGAGTGCCTGCAGCGGTGTTTAGGGTGATAATTGCTAATGTCAGCACAATGATCCCACGTTTAGCCTGGTTTCTTATTTATTCTCCAGCGTATTAATTTCTTTCTCTTTGCAGTGGCATTAAGAGGGCACTTCAGTTTACAGGAGGCAGCCCAGCTGACGGGAGCATCTGCCTTTGCCAGACCTCCGGAATTTTCAGAGCACAAAACGCCTTCTCACTTCGCTCTCCAAAAGGCTCTAGGTGTCCAGTGCCCACCGCTAAGCCTGCCTTTCCTTCTCCTAGCTGAGAGCTGGACCCAGTTTGTGGCTGGGGAAGGGGCCCTTGCCCAGCGCCTGCACCCGGGACGCAGTTCTCTCCTATTTGTGGGGGGGGAGCGCCACCTGCCGCAGGTACCACACTGAGCAAGATGCTTTTGGGGCAGGCGGGAGCTACCTGCAATAATTTAATCTAACCTCACCTCCAGATTTTTTTCAGCTGCTCAGCTTGAGGCTAGAGCTCAAATACTGCCCTCATCAGCTGTCACTGATGACCAGGGTGCTACAGGAGGAGAAGCACCTGGGATTGCCACAGTTTGTCTAGGAAAAGGAATTCATTGCACGTGAGTCCTCTTCTGTTTTGATTTTTCAAATGTAAAGAAAATTTTATATTTTATTTTGGTTTTTTTGAGAAGCAGCACACTTTCAGATGTCTATAATACTGACATCATGCAAAACTGCATGATCTAAAATGAGTACCAAAGATGCAGTTCTGATATTTTTGTAACCTAAGCGTTTAGCGGATCATTTCAGCAGGTAGAGAGCAGCTAATTGCCACTATTATTCAGAAGAAAAATCTTAATTTACACCAACCATTAATTTTCTGTTTTAAATGGTGAATGGCAAAAAATAATCTGTTAAAAATGATCTGTCTGTGAGTCGGGACCCTCTCTGCAGCATATGGTCTTGCTGACTGTCAGAGCCCTGAGGGCACTAATAGGCCTTAATGGCCCTGAACAGCCTCACCTGGAGTCTCCTCTCCACACCCTGCCCATAGGCTCAGGAGCCCATTTTAATCTGAGCCCTGGACTTGCATTGTCTGCCTGAACTGCTCTGCAGAAGAACTGGTCTCTGGCTCAGCCATAGCCATACCTTGGTTGTCTCTTGGACCCTGATCTGTAGACTCATGTCCTGGACCAATATGGTATCTGTCTTATCACCATGGACCTGCCTGGCCATCCTAGTGTCTGATGCTGGATATTTTTACTGGACCTGATCCCAAGCTGGGGGTGGCAGGGTGGGTCCTGGCTGGTGAGGTCCTACCCTGCTGGCTGGGTTATCCCCTTGGGTCCTGGCTCCCCATCCCTTGGAGAGCAGCTGGCCTTTGCTGCAGCCTAAAAGTGATCAAACAGGTGAGCTAAAATATACTAGTTTATAGCTGCTATGTGCTATCAAATCTTAGTAGACACCAGGTTGACATGATGCAGTTTTAATATAAATGCTGATACCTCTTCATTCTTTTGTAGAACTCAGACAATTGTGAAGGAGAAGAAATTGTATTTCTGAGGTGCCATTTAACTGCTGCTGTGATAAGAAGCCAGCAGTTGTGCTAGAAGCCCTGGGTGTCTTCCCTGCCCAGCAAAGCCTGCAGGCTAGGATGTATTTCAGAAATAACACATCTGTATGAGGAGAAAAGGAGACTTGCTGGGGCAATATCGCTGTTGCAGAGCAAAAGTGACATGGAAAGGAAACGACAAATTACAAAACTCAGTCCAAGTGAGCAGGTCACAAGGACACCTCTAAGTAGTCAAACACTGAAGATTTTTAACATCTTGTCTGTGGACAAAAGCATGTGAAAACAGGCAATCAGCATGTTTACAACTGCTGCACCTCTTGACCATAGCTGACATTACGTTACGGAAGTCTACTTGGATTTCAGGCTAGAAGACTTTTCTACCAAAGTGGCAAAAAGTAGTCCAGAAGTGTGGTTGGATTGTACTGGGTGTATGAAAGGATTAAATCCATGCAAGGATGTGTTGGAGTGGGATACACCACTGTATTTGGAGATATTTCAAATAAATGGCACCTTCCCTTTGCATGAGATCCTCTCTTTAGTCTTATTACTCTGATTCTCCTCTCACTACCCCCTCACAACCAGATGTACCTGTGTGAGATCATCTTCCAGACCTGAGAGAGACGGAGGAGTCCAGTATGACTAGGATAGAAGGAAGGATGTTGCGTTGCATTGTTGCAGCACTCTGGAGGAGGTGGTGGAGTTGAGCAATGGCAGAAGGCTCTTATCTGTGTCTGTGGAGTCCTGGACATGGAATTAAGTGGCTTGTTGGGCAAATGTGCCAGTGCCTCCCTGGGGCTCTGCCAGACCCTGTCAGAAGTGATTTTCAGAGTTAGTCTCCTGCTACGTGCAACTCAGTGGCCCTGATGTCCACCTCCTGCTGCACAGCCAAAAATCCCATGTCGATCCATGCCAAGTCCTATGTCTCACCAGCTCTGGCCTTGTTGCTGTTTGGTGGTTCAGATCCCTTTGCATCTGGCACGTCTCTGCGTCCTTTGGCGTCTTTTTAATCTGTGGCACTGAAATGGAAGCAGTGGTTGCCTGAAGTGGCTTTCTGAAAGAAATATTGCCCAGCTCCAAAGGAGACAGAGCAGGAGAAGATTTGAGCACAGAAAGATGCCCAAAACCCAACCCCCAACTTGAAAGATCCTAAGTGTAACCTAACAGAACTGTTGGCTCTTCTGCTTTTGCCATTGTTGTCACCTGGCAACACAAAAGCCTCTGATGGACAGAGCTATGTCCTCTGTAGCAGCCAGGGGTAAGTGAACAGCACTGCCATGTTGGAAATTTTTTTTCTTGGTCTCACCAGGTGCTGCAGGTGCACGTGCTTGTTGACCCTAGAGAAATGCCTGAAGCAGGGGCACTGCAGATTTGCAGGAGGCTGGGGATAATGCATTACCAGATAAGCTCTGTGTCGCTCAGATTTTTGCTCCACCTCAGCTGGAGCTTTTTGTTCTGGAGAAAGACTAAAACTCACCTCACTGAAGTGGGAAACACTCTGGGGAGCAGATGCATCAATGTCTTTCCATGGAGACTTAAAAATTGTACAGAGATGTTTTACCTGGCCTTCTGAACTCAAGAGTCATACTGTGCTGGTTTTACTTAGGCTGAAAGCAGTCCCATTTGCACATCATGGTAAGCAGCTGTCACTTGCTCCATTGGCCAACAAAATCCCTTCAGAGAATAACAACACTTTGAGTCTTTGGTCTGATGCTGCATCCAGAAAGGTCAAAATTTCTGTCCTTAGAACATAAGCTTTCCATGAAGCTTTAGAAGTACAGGTATCAGTAATATAAATACTCTGAGCAACTTTGTAACTACTCTTTTTGCAGTTGTGCTGGTACCAATCTTCAGCGTGGAAACCCAACTGCAGCAGAGCAAACCAGAAACCAGTGCTGGTTAGCTGTGTCCAGCTCTGCCCTCTAATGAGGGCGGAGTACTAAGACCAACACTTTGCTGTCACCTTCTGCCCATCTTTCTTTTGTATACCGACTATTGAGCAGAATGTAGTTATACAGTTGAAGGTCAGCCGAGGGAGTTGCTCTAGATGGACGATGCATCAGTCTGTAAGTGCCTAAACCCAGGAAGATACCAACATTTGGAGCTGCTTTGCTACTTATTGCTTTACAAGGTATGTGAATTCTGGAAATTACTTTTCCCCCTCATGTTGAGCCACATGTGAACCAAAAGGTAGACCAAGACAGCAAAAAGGATGAGCAGCAAAGTGATAGTCACAGTGAAGAGTATAGAGTCATTCTGAAATCCAGGATTGTCCTGTTCATGACTGTTCAAGAACACCCCTGCAAAATAATGAATCAGTGTTAGTTTATATAAAAAGTGCATCATGTTGTAAAAATGTAAGAGTATCAGGACTGGATTCTGGAGAACCCAGGCACAGTGGTGTGTGCATTACTGACATGGGGAAATGGCATTTCAGCCTTTCTGGGATGCCATCTGGCATTTACATCCAGTGCAATGCATTGAAAAAATGCCTATATTGTTGTATTCTGTGCTCTATTGCTTTAGGAAGAGTTTCTCCTCTTCTCATCCGCACACTTTCCTGCACTGGGAAGAAGTGGACCAGGACCTTATTCCCAGCAGCAAAACCCAGAATTGCTGGGTCTATGCTTGGCAGGTGATTTCCAGTCTGCAGTGACGACAGGATTGGAGACCAAGCACACCGCTTTCCAGACCCACATTTCTCCTGAAGATCTGCTTCTAAAGTATTCTTTGCTTTGAAATGGACTCATATATTCTCATTTTGCTGTGAGGTGCTTCTTCCAGGCACCCATGGAAGCATGGTATCTTCTTGGTAAGTCATAATTAGAAAACGTTAGAATGGGAGAGGAGTTTTTAAGCTACAGTATGTACCTTCTCTTGCCTCAGGTGTGGTGAAATCATGCACAACAGAACTAAGCAAAAGAAATGTCAAGCCTGAGCAGGCAGCCATGCTTCCCCGTAGTCCCAAAGCCTGCGTGCACAAATGATGCCCATCCAGCACCCACAGGACTCATATCAGCCCCATGGTGCGGTGACATCCACTGGCATGTGTAAATACCTTTGAGGTTGTTATGAAATCTTGGATGTGGGCATGACCTGCTAGCTCACTCGAGCTCACACCTAACAGAGCTCTCTGTGTTACCAATAGGTGTTTTTCTACTGTGCTTTGCCATGTTTCATGGCAAGATCATCTTTCAGAGGCTGTGTGGATGGGCTTATGAAGAGAATTAAGAAAACTGGGGAGGATGCACAGGATGAGGCTAGAAGAGTATTTGGCTCCACATATTTAACCACAGTAAAAAGGTAAGTGTAACAACATGTGAGGGAGTGTTTACATTGGTGCATCTGCTTTATTTTACCCTGTGTTAGCCAAACCCATTATTTTCACCTAAGAAATAGAGGCAGTTGTCACCCTCCCTTACTTACAGAGCTGACACAATGCCCTGGCAAGGCAGCAAAACCCCTGTCTCAGCCAGGATCCAGCTGTAAAAGAGGAAGGAAAATAAACTAATCTGGAATTTCCTGTATTGTGAAAGAGCTTGTAGGCTTTGAGTTTGGATTTGGTAGTAGCTGAATTAGCTCATGTGTCTTTTAGGAGGGAATAGTCCATCTTAAAGCACCTTACTCTAAAAAAAGAGCTTCCTCGATCAGGTAGCCCATGTGGCACAAGCAGCAAATAACTGCATGTCCTGTTGTGTGATTGCCCCATGATTTTCCCCAGAGTGCTAACGCGACCGTAGATGAGAGCACAGGAACTTTGCAATGCTCTTTGGTTCTTCTGCCACCGTGTGGCTGATGGATGCAGGACTGGTTATCCGCTGTGCATGGTAAGAGCTTGATTCCCTTGGTAGTGACAGCTTAATGAATAAAAGGTCTTCTAATAAGGACTGGCTGTGAGCTTTCTCCCTTGCCTCAACCCTCTGTCAGGAAAAAGGGATTTACAAGACTCGGGCAGCTCTCCACTTCCTGCCAGAGCAGGGGAATACTGGGAAGGGCTCCTCAGCTTGGGATGGAGGAGTTTAAGATCCCTGTCACAGCAGAGTCTGGGGTGCAAGGCATGGACAGCCTCCAGCCACTGAGCTGTGCAGGCTGTTGCTGCGGGGGGCTGGTGGGGAAGAGCACATGCTTTCTTCAGCCACCCCGGAGACACAGCAGTGCTTCAGCTATGCCCTGCATGGCTCCTGCAGAGGGGAGCGCAGTCCCCACTGGGACTGCTACAGAACAGGGTGTTAGAAAGCCAAGTCAGGTGAATGCCTGCTAGCACAGCCCATGGGAGTTGCAGAGCAGAGAAAGGCAGAAGCCATTCCCAATGTCGAGGGTCTTGCCAGCAATATCAATGTGGCAATGACTGCAGTGTGAACAGGAGCACGTGTGAAAGCACAGGGAACAAGCCCTTAGGGGTGTGATGGGGTCTCAACACTGGCATCCCAATCTGTGTCATACACAAGTAATCCTGGTTAAACCACATGGGCACTGGTGTTGGTGCGTGTGTGTAAATGGATAAAATCTGTGTAAGAATGCACATGAGTGAGTTAAATCATGTTACCTGGAGATGCTGTAAATAAATAACACTCCTACAAGTGCTACAAGGTCATCCCCCCCTTCCCCCCCCCCCCAAAGGAACAAAAAGCAGATGGAGTCTTCAATTTCCAATATTTATTCATATTAAAACAGTGCTACTACTAGTACTGATTTATGACAGTGATTTATGGCCTTGCAAATAGAATGTATTAGTGTAAGTAGTTAGAGTTATACTTTCATCACTTTTGTAAAAAGGAGAGCACAAGGTGGTACAAGAACATCACTTGTAAAGGGGGTAGGAGGAAGGGAAGGAAACAGAGGGAGGACACTTCCTTCCCCAGCTGTGATGCAGTGAGAGTAGTGATGCAGCTGGGAGATGAATGTGACTGTCAGCTGCTGCCTTTCAGCACTGGCAGCACAGCAGTGTGATCTTCCTAGCAAGGACCTGGGTGAAAAGTATGGGATGAGGAGCCATGTGAGCTGTCCTTTTGTATGCTGAGAGCTGGGATTCTTCTGCTGTGTCTTAAATTAACAAAGTGTTGCTTTGTCTTAGCTGTGGCTTTCTCCAAATCTCATTCCCAAGAGCAGAAATGATGCAGCATGTTGCTAATGTGGAGTTCATGCTCAGCTGTTCCTCAGGGAACAGCTCCACAGTGAGGGGAGCACAGGCTGCCGGAGGCAGAGCATGAGGGTGTGTCCAAATGTGCTGCGAGAATTACATGCTTTAGGCCTGCTTCCTTCCTTCTGAAGACTTCTACTGATGGGTAATGAATGCAAACTCCACTGACTGCTTCTTGTGAAGGGTTATCTGGAAAACAAGCTCACTTACTCCTTGGTGCTCCAACTGCAGTATTCCCAGATGGCCTCAAACAGCAGGTCAGAACATGGGCAAAGATGAGTTATGTGTTCTTCAGCAGCAAGTACCTGTAAGTCCAAAAATGCACTTGGGCATCTTGGAGCAAAAGGAATCCACATCCCAGCTTGACTATGCCAGTCAGGGGTGATCTGGTGAGCAAAGCTATGCCACAGCCTTCCCTTGGTTGGGAGGAAAGGCTCCAGTTGCTCACAGAAGCTAAGCACCAACTGCTTTTTGAAGTAAGGCAACAAAAACTGTCTTCTAGTCCTGGGGAGAATTAATTTATTCTGGTGAGAACAGCTAGGACACAGCACCCACCTCCTGCTTGAGCATGCTTTGCCCAGCACTGTGTGTGAGTTGACATGCTGGTATCTGGCACAGAAGTGATGCCACGGGGTGTGTACTGGCCATTCCCAAAGGAGCAGGTGATCCTCAGCTCTCCTAGGATTCTTCTGTCTCTGCACAAGGAAAAAGAAACATTGCTTCAGAGCTTCTGCTGCGTGCACATCTCCTCCTTGCGCTGCCTAAGGGCAACTCTTCCCTACAGAGATTTTTAGATGCGTTGTACAAATCCTGCCTCACCTCCTTAAAAAGGTTTTATTTTCCCTGCTCTGTCTCCATTACTTCTGTTACAGATTTCCCAGTGGTCTACACAAACAAATGCAGAGAGGAGGGGGACGGAGGAAGAAATGAAATCAGGAGAACTCAAGACAGTTTTTCATTGCCTTGCCCTACCATAAGCACCATAACAGGGTAACAAGCCAGGAAAGTAAGATTTACAAGAAGAGCTACACTCCTGTATGCAGAAGCTAGAGTAAACAAATTATTTTTAGCAGGCTATTAAGTAAAGTGGATGCTGAGAAGTGCAGGACAACAAGGAGCAGCACTAGGAGTAAGGGGTGAGGTAGTGTCCCTGTGCTTTGCCTAGCACACAGCGAACACTGATTGAGTCAAGACTGGGTCAGCTGCTGACAAGTGCATGTCAGCTTGTCTCCTGCCCGTGGGACTTTTCCCAAAGCACTAACTAATCAGAGCAACTGCTCCTTAAATGTTAGTTATGGACCTTCCCAGGAAGCTTTGTTTGCCAAGCTGCTCTAACTCACTCTGCTGCATGTCACAGCCGCCCACCTACCAGCCCTAGTCACTGGGCCTCAGGGGCACCACCTCAAGGACTGCTGAGTGCCCTGCTGGGACCCCTCATTTCAGCCTCTGGGAAGTCAGTGGTTGGGTTCCCAAAGGTAGATTAGGGTTTAGATTTGTTCACTCACCAGGGGGGGCACTTCTGTATCTTCTGACACTCCTTGTCTGGGTGGGCTTGTGCTCTGCACTGAGGCTTAAAGCTCTTTCTGTCTTTATTGTATTGACACAGCATCATCTGTGTTCGTACAAGACTCTTGTGAAGAAAAAAGAGCAAAACTGCAGCCAGAAGAACATAACTCTTGAGCAAGATTGCCCAATGGCAGTTCCCTTGCCTGTACCCATTCATTTATTGCTTACAACACAAGACCCAGTTTCATCCAGGACAGCATCATTTCAGTAACATGGTAAGTCTTTAAACATCCATGATCCCCTAAGGACAAAGGCTGACTTGGTGCCATGTCTTGGTCCTTTCTGCACCACGCAACATGTATTTACACCCAGGGTACAGGACAATTCTACAGAAAGCTTCACAGTCTCGCTCTGGCAGTACTCAGCCAGCTGCCAGTGCTACAGCCTGCAACAGTCAAGCTGGATGCAGCCAGCTGGGTTCACAGCAAAACACAAGGTCAGCTCATGCTTCCTTCGCCCTGGTCAGAACTGAGGTGTAGCCCAAGAAATACAAGTGTTTTTACTTAGTGGCTTGATGGCAGTTTAAGAAGTTCTTCGTGTTGTTGTGGTTTAACCCCAGCCAGCAACTAAGTGCCACACAGCTGCTCGCTCACTTCCCCTCTTCCCCCCCCCCCCCCGGCAGTGGGATGGGTGAGAGAATCGGAAAAAAAAGTAAAACTCATGGATTGAGATAAGAACAGTTTAATAGAACAGGAAAAAAAGAAACTCATAATGATATGATAACACTAATTAAATGACAATAGTAATAATAAAAGGATTGGAATATACAAGTGATGTACAATGCAATTGCTCACCACCCACTGACCGATGCACAGTTAGTTCCCAAGTGGCAATCCCTCCACCCCCACTCGCCGCAGTTTATACACTGGACATGATGTCACATGGTGTGGAATACCCCTTTGGCCAGCTTGGGTCAGCTGTCCTGGCTGTGTCCCCTCCCAACTTCTTGTGCCCCTCCAGCCTTCTTGCTGGCTGGGCATCAGAAGCTGAAAAATCCTTGACTTTAGACTAAACATTACTTAGCAACAACCGAAAACATCAGTGTGTTATCAACATTCTTCTCATACTGAACCCAAAACATAGCACTATACCAGCTACTAGGAAGACAATTAACTCTATCCCAGCTGAAACCAGGACAGGTGTCCAAAAGTTTCCTCTTCACACTTTTCTCCACCCTAATACTTTCCTTTCAGAAAAGGAAAACAGTGACTATGCTCCAGCTGAAACACCTCAGACCCGTCTCCTTTACTTCAGCCAGTGATGCACCATGTCCAACATGATGGTACACCTCTCATACTCAGTGGGGTGTAGCTGTGAGCCCAGGTTATAGCGTAGACCCACAAGGTAAAATACACAGAGGGTTCATGACATTATTCCCTACAGTTTCAGAAATATGCCTATTTAACAGGTGCCTCCTTTTTTCTGAAAAAGCTTTCCGGCTGACAGTGCCATGAAGGGCATGGAGCAGCACATCTCAACTGGCTGCAGGTACCCTCAGGCCAAGAGGCTTTCACCTTATTTCTACCCCTCTGCCACCACTCAGTGCATGGTCTGTATATACGCAGACCTGCTCTGAGTACACAACACTCACTGCAGAACTATGTCTGAAAAAGCTCACTACCCTGCCTGACAGCCACAACTGCAAGGTATAAAGAAGATGCACATCCTTCACACAGCTATTCCCTTCATCTCACTTCTAGGACACTTCTTACTCAGTAGACTGAATAGGTCCATTTTTCTGACAGCCTCTTTTTCCTGAAACACAAAGGAAGACTCACAGTGCTCCAAACCACACAAAAAGAACCGCAAGTCTCTATGCCCAAACATTTAAGTATTTACACATACAAGCACTAAAAGTTTCTTCATAACTTCTTGTCCTGGTTTCAGCTGGGATGTAGTTAACTGTCTTCCTAGTAGCTGGTACAGTGCTATGTTTTGAGGTCAGTATGTGAAGAATGTTGATAACACTGATGTTTTCAGTTGTTGCTCAGTAGTGTTTAGACTATAGTCAAGGATTTTTCAGCTTCTCATGCCCAGCCAGGGCACCTGACCCAAACTGGCCAACAGTGTATTCCATACCATGTGACGTCCCATCTAGTTTAGGAACTGGGAAGGGGGGGCAGGGAATGGCCGCTCAGGGACTGGCTGGGTGTCGGTCGGTGGGTGGGGAGCAATTGCCCTGCGCATCATTTGTACATTCCAATCCTTTTATTACTACTGTTGTCATTTTATTAGTGTTATCATTATCATTATTAGTTTCTTCTTTTCTGTTCTATTAAACTGTTCTTATCTCAACCCAGGAGTTTTACTTCTTTTCCTGATTTTCTCCCCCATCCCACTGGATGGGGGGGGAGTGAGTGAGCGGCTGCGTGGTGCTTAGTTGCTGGCTGGGGTTAAACCATGACACTTCTCCACTCCAGAAGGTGAAGGATGGAAGAGAGGTTGCAGACCATGACTTAGCTTAAAAGCAGCTAAACATTTCATCCCAAGGGCATTGCAACTCCAGAGCCCCTCCCCAGCATTACACAGACATCAGTCCACAGATCCTGGAGCTCTCCACAGAGCACTTACTGCCACTGTACTGCAGACAAGAGGCTCAGATCACTCAGCAAATGAACATCTCAGAACACACTTAATTTAAAAGCTAAATTTAGTATCAGGATGATGCTTGACAGTGTTTCTTTAATAAAAAAGTTATGTTATTTGCCCAAAGATTTATACCTTTCAAATGAGAATTTGATACCTGATGATATCTCTTTTTCAAGTACCTATGCTTTCCATTTCTACAATTACCGTTTTACCTACTATAAAATCCCAAAGGCTGTATTAACTTGAATTGAACTGAGAACCTTTGAATATCGATGCTTAAGTTGAGGTACCTGAGGCACAAAAGCCAGCGATGTTGCCCTGCCAGATTTCTTGTGGAGTCAGCAGTGCTCAGTAATTCAGCTACTCAAAATGAGACATAATATCCACTCCTGTGACTTGCTGAAGGACACAGAGCAGAGCTAAGGGTTCACTCTGAGTTTCCCAGCAGCCAACACACACCACACCACAAAGCATGTTGTAATTCAGCTGCTCAAAGCAAGAGGGGTCAGTGTCACAGGCTTGGCTAAAGGAAAGTAGTCTCTTCCACTGCTCTGTGATAACTGCCTTCAGTGGCTTTATTCTCTGCTTCTGGTGGGCTGAGCCCACTTCCATTTGGGACGGTAGAAGGTACAACCATCAGGGCCATCATTCAAGATGACATTTGCGTCCTGCGAGTCTTCAGTTTCACCCCTCCTCTCTGCTGTATGGCCCTGTGTCCCCAGAATGCCCACTGTCTCTAATGGGAAACTAGGCAGACACACAAAAATGAAAGTTCCCTATCTCCCACCCAAGCTCAGCTGACACCAGTAACTGCTTTGCTTCTGAATACCTGCCTCTAGCCTTACAGCCAAGAGAACCCCCTTGCCCTGCAACAGCACATTTGATGCCTTGTGCTGATGAATTATACTTTATGACATGAATTTCCAAAGCGCCCCAAGGTTATCAGCTATAAAAGCAGTTGATATGACAGTGGAGGTTTATCCAAGCATTGCTCCAAGCCATGAGACTGGCAGCTCATCAATAGGGAAGGGACACTAGGCACTGAAATGCTTCAGATCAAACAACACATCCTTAAAGAGAATGCTAAAAATAGAAAAGCAAACCTGCTCTTTCCAAAATGCACAGCTCCCTTAGTGCTGCTGAACATGCCCTGTTCCCAAAGCCAGCATAACAGATGGGTATCTGCACTGAAGTCAAATATGAAAGAGGCGTGTGTGTCTCTCGCCTGCTTTCTTAACAGTCACTCAGCAGAGTGATTTGAGGTTGTTGAAAAAGAAAGTGGCCTGGACCAAAAAAACCCTTCCAGAGACTCCCCAGCTCCTTCTGGGCACCTAATGGGGACCTATGCTCCAAATGCAAATGCTACTAAGCTTCAGCAGCATTGGTAAGTCACCCAGGACTGGTAAGGCAGGGGAGTTGAGAGCACCCAAAAGCAGGAGGAGTGTTTCTCAGGACACTGCCAGCAATTCCCTCTCTACCAGAGGATGTAAATGCAAGTGGAATGAAGAACCAAAGCTCAGCTTTTATCTGGACTTACTCAGCTCAGTGCCAAAAGTACAAATCGAGTTATGTCTGAAAACTGACAAACCTTGTCTGTGTGTTCTTTGCTGCTAATCTTCTCTTCTTCCCAAGTTTTTTTCTTGTCTTCTATCCCAGGGCTCCCTATGGAGAGCTACTCAGGAGTACAGGAAGCTGAAACAGCGAAGTGCAGGTATCTGAGGACTTCTATTTTTTTGTGGGAACTCCCCTGATTTCTAGCAGCTATTCCTTGTACATTGAAGCACTAGCCTAGGAACACAGACTCACACTATCAAGTGACTGAGTTGGCACTTGTCAGCTGAGACAGAGTTGCTTGCCACATGCACAAAGCTTCCTGCCACTGTGAAGAAAATGCACCAGGCTGGGCTGATTGATGCAAAGGCATTTTGCTTGGTATCTTGAATTTGCACAGTGAATGACTGCCTCATCTGATGAGCATGGACCTGGGCCCTCAGCAGTGTGAGAGGGTTTATCTGCCACAGGGGGACTGTGCTTAGCTGGCAGGCAGCTCTTCATTCCCTTTTTCACTTTGCCCAGCAGTTCACTCCCAGGGTATTGGCCCCATTTTCAGTTAATAGCTCAAGTAGATTCAAGTCAAGAACAGGTAGGTTCAGATCAGATTGTTTCCAATTGAGATTATTTTCTGCATTTTTAATAAAGTATGGTTGCAGAGCACATGTAGGATACTTTACTGCTCTGAAAATGGACCATGCACTTGTACATATTTTAAAAGGTGGGACACAAATTAGCAGAAATGACATTCACGTGGCACCTCAACTCTCACCTCTGCCTGGAGACATGTTCTTCATGACACAGGAGTTACACTGAGCTCCTAACACACATTCACTGGCACAAGCAAAAGTCTTGCTAGACCAGCAGTGCAGGTCTGAAGAAGCTTGTGCCCGTGGCAGGACAGCAATAAAATTTAGGATGAGGTTCAGCTAACACTGTCTTCACTTTAGCAATCATTACATTTCCTTCACCCACAAATACAAGTAGCTTTCAGGACTAGCTTTCATGGCCCCAGGGTCACTATACTTCAGCAAACAGACCTAAATTTAACTCAAAGAACCCAAATTTAAATAAGCGAAGCATGAACAGCACAGAAAAAGTGAAAAAAATTGCTAGTTTGGACCCAAAATAGTCATTACAGTACTAACACAACAATCTACACTGGTGCAACTTACCATGAAGGGCTCAAGTACCTAATGTGATAGGTCCCACATTCCTACAGTCATTTGACCTTAACCCTGCCATATGGGAAATGTCTGCATAAACCATGGTACTGTCGTGATGCATAAATGCACTGTGGATGAGAAAGAACAATTAATCAGTATAAAATTTTGTGTTGTTTTTCAGTTGAAAAAGAAGTCTGGGAATTTGGAAGGCTGTTTTTTTAAAAGCTGCCTAGTATGTCAGGGGAAAAAAGAAGAACAGAAAAAGAGAATCAGCCTTTTGCATGTGATTCATGTCTAAAAACACCCACGCAGCTCATCACACTGACCTCAAAAGACAGAAATGCTGCAGCAAGACACCTCCAGAGAGGGAATCCATGGGCACCAAACCACAGTGAACAAAGAGCCCATGAATTATCAGCTCTTCAGAGTTAATCTGCCAAGCAAATATTAATACAATTAGTGCTGATCCCTGAGTCTCATCATTTTCAAGTTATATTTGAATTTTTTGAAGGATGGAAACTTGTCACTGCCTTCAGCATATCTGAGCTGGGAGAAAAAAAAAAAAGAGAATAACCTAATGAATCAAGGAACCATTTCTTTTCTCCCTATGTAAGTAAGCAGCAACTGGGCATGGCCAGAATGGCGGAGATGATGCTTAGCGTTGTTTTCATCAGGCTGTTCCAGAAACACTGTTCTCTTGGCTCTCAAGAAGTGGTATTGCCCATGACTGCTTGCTGTGCTGTCTCAATCTGTCATATATCAAGCTGGTCTAGATTTACTGAGAAGGAAAGGTCTGAAGGGCCTGTCATTGCCCTGTGCTCATGCTCTGCATGCCTGCACAGTAAAACTGTGCTCCTGAAGAATTTCATATGCCCCAACTGTAGCTCAGCACAGTCCAGGCAAGAGGTTGCCCATGGCTCCCTGGAAGTGAAGAGGCTGCATATTAGGGTAAAACCTAGAGCAATAGGCCAGCCACTATCCCATCTCTGCAATCCTCATTGAATCCAACCAAAGAAAAATCCCCTCTTTCTTCATCCCAATTAGAACAGTAAAGAAGAAACTTACTGCTTGGATATCTACAGATGAATCTCCATGAATAATTATGAAATTATCATCTGTGATTTAGAGAGTGGTCAGATCCTAGAGGTTTTCAACCTCTTTTCCTGCTGCTTCATGTGTTGTCCAGCCAGTTTCTGATTTCTCCATAAATTTTTGGACTCCTTGTAAGGTGAACCTGTCCATGGAGATAGAATCACTGGAGAGTTTGCACAGAGACCCTTGTTTGCTCAGTACACATCCAAGTTTGTAAATTGTAGCCCTCAATGTTCAACCCAACCAATTCTTGCTAAGAAATAAGGAGTAGACTGCAGCTATCTGTTGTGTGAGCACCATAACCAGTGGTGTTGAACACATCTGTCCAGAAATGATGAACAAGCTGAAATATACTGTCCAGCTATGCAATCCACAGCAAGAATATCCAAGTGTCAGCCATAGCTTCAGCCCTCTGAACATGGGAGAAGCCTCTATATCCTCAGGCTACCAGAGTCACAAGGTATTCATATCTAAAAAGACAAATCCCTACTATGGCAGCCCCAGCACTGAGTGCCCAGACCAGATCCCTCTGAAAAGTGTACTTCTTGGAGTTATTTTGGAATGAGACGACCTGCATATCAGAACAACTAGCTCTTGCATTTCATTCATATCTTATCTGCATGCAGGATAGTTTTTCACATTTTTAACACGGTTAAACATTGTTCTGGGAAATTCCTGGCCTAATACCGATTGTGGTTCAAAAATGATGTGTGCCTGAAGGTAAAATATCTCATGAAAATATGGAACAATATCAACATGCAAAACAGAAAACATTTTATTCCAAAAGATGAATGAAAACCAGTTAGCAATACTCTAACATACCAGTTTAAACATTATGTAAGAATTAATCTTTTACTTTCCAAATACAAACACTTTTTAGATTTAAAAAAAATGTTTGTATAGAATAAAAATAAGAGGACATAAAATTCCATGTTTGAGAAAGCACCATAATGAGTCACATGACTGTCCACAAGTCCTAGTACATCACTTCTAACAGGAGATGAAAGCAAAGGGAAGGAAGGTAAAAGCAAGGCCAGACTGTGAGGTACTAATACTCTCTAATACCTTAAACCCTTTTCAGCTCCTGTGACTCTGAGGCAGGTGCAATTCCTCTGTCTTTAGCAGCCCTAGTAGGAATGTCTTTCATTAACTGACTTTTCTCCCCTTGATCCTATGTAAACCTTTGCCATCCATGATATCCCTTTGCAGGAAGATCTACAGTTCAACCACTGGCTGAGTGAAGAATCACAGCCTTTTGCTTGCTTCCAGACTGCTCCTATCAGTTTTATTTGATGCCTCCAGATGCTTGTAGTGGAAGAGAGGTCAACAGTCAGTGCCCAACCACTCCCTCTATTCCGCTGATATGTATACATGCTGTAGGCATATAGATGAGACATTGGAGTAGATATTGGATATATGTTCAACAGAACAGATATTGGAATTCAATATAACAATATAAAGTCTTTTGATAGACTGATAGGCTCCCCCCCTAAATTGTCACAAGGCAAGAAATTTCAAAGGCTGCATTTTCAACACTTCTGCATGAAAAACAATTTAAAAATAGCAGAATTTCCTTTGATACAAAAAAATCTGGCTTCTGCTAAGCAGTGCTGTTGAACAAGCACATTCTGTGGCATTTTTCCTCTATTGTTTCTTTCCAGAGACAAGCTCTGTGCTGTCCCCTTTCGAGGTGACATCTGTTACCAGTGAGAGGATGCGACAGGCAGTTTAGAAGTTTCCTTTTTCACCTACTTAAGAAAGGAGAGCTCTGAAGCTTGCAGTGGTGAAGTGATTTCTTGCCATTTTCTCTCTTTGTGCTTAGCTGCAGGTTTCTACCTCTGGTCTGCAGCACCCCGGGGAAAATACATACTACTTGTAAGCTGTCAAGACAAGGTAACTCACTGAAGGAAGTCATAATCAGAAGGCTTAAATTAGCTGTAGAGGGGGCTGCATCTTCACTGGAAAACACTTAGATGTTGCATACTGATCGAAATTGAAAACAGATGGCAGCCCTGGATCCAGTGGTTAGCAGAGAAATGATAGAAGCTGCATTTCTTCTTCTCCCTCCTATGTCCTGAAATATTGCTTCTCTTCTCTTTTAATTTATGCACACTTTTGGTCTCTATCCATTTCAACCAGAGCAGTGCAGAGGCTTTCCTCTCATAGATGCTTTGCATTGTTTTTTTGGTTTTTTTTTTTTTTTTTTCCCTTTTCTTTTTCCCTCTCCTCATTTGCCCCTTTCTTCCAAAGAGCTTTCTTGCATGGAAAATGGCAGCCACCTGCTTCTATTGTGAGGCTGCTCACAAATGCGGACAGCCACTTTACTGAACACAACTGCCTTTGGGCAGAAGCAGGCCCAGCTGGGACTAAGATCTACAAGTGGACAATTAGCAGCCAAGTAGTGGACTAAAGCTGGTTATTTTTATTGCTGCCCTGAGGACATAGGTCAGGCAAGGCAAAACATTAGTATAACCAGCAAACTGTAAGCATCTGAGGCTTCTGCAGGCCCTGAAATGCCTGTGTGCTACATTTCTGCGCAGCACTGGGCAGCAGGAAGATGTTTTTCTCATTGTAACATTGGTAGCAAGAAAGCTCTTGAAAGAGAAGCATGAAGCACCCTTGATTATTATTTTTTGTGTCTCAGTTTTAAAAGCCAATTTTGTATTTTTTCTTTGCTCACCTTGTTATGATTTTTCAGTGCTGGCTGCCAGCACCACTGGTCACTGATCGTGCCAGAATGGCATCTTCCACTTGCGCATGCATAAGATGAGATGGTGACCCTCTGTGCTAAACCCACATCTCCAGAACCAGCCCAGAGACACAGGACAGACTCCAAGTGACCAATCTGCCCAGTCCTGCTGCCAGAGGAACTGAAAAGGAGGTGGCCACAGTTTTCTTATGCTTCTTTGTCCATCAGCACCATCAATCAGCATTGCTGTTTGGCAGAGCTGGGCTGCCCTGTGAGGTAAGGATGTAGATCAGAGATGGACGTTGCAATGGAGAAGTAGCCCTAAGCTGTGGATATGCCAGTGTGAAACTGCTAAGCCTGCTGGGAATTACTTCCCTCATCACAGACATCTGGCTGGCCTTTGTTTCTTTCCAATTTTCAGGCGTGTTTTATTGCAAGAAATGGGACATTAGAGACAGAACTGGAACCTGCTTGTCTGAATCCTCCACGTACTGTTACGACTGCTCTTCAAGCCACAGTGACACCTCATGTAGTGCCAACCTGGTAGCTGAATTCCCAGAATAGATGCACGTGATTTTTTTTAAAAATCTGTTGTGATGTCAGAAAACTTCCCTTTTTAGCTTTTGCCTCATCTATCAGCTATAACTTGCTCACAGTTGCTGAGCCATAAATAGAGGCTAGCAGTTAACATAGGCTAAGATTCACAAAATAATTTGAAGAAGTCAAAGATCACTAAGAGGGAGCCTGAACCTCCTACATGGCTTTTATTGCCTTAACCTCAGGGCATGATGAGAGGCATGAAAATGTGATGGAAATACATAATACTTCATTGTAATGCAGGGAAGCTCTTCCAACATATTTTATATCTATATCATCGTGGAAGACTTAAGGCACCAAGTAGATAAATGTTTTTCTTGGCCTAAAAAAGTCAAAGGCTGAGAAGGGGGGACAGACAAAGGGACTTGTACTCCACTTCCAGAGCACAATTCATCTCTCCCTGTAGTGACTGGAAGGACACATCTTCTAGAAGTTGGCTATTGTCATGGTTTAACCCCAGCCAGCAACTAAGCACCACACAGCTGCTTACTCACTCCCCCCTGGTGGGATGGTGGAGAAAATCAGGAGGGTAAAAGTGAGAAAACTCGTGGGCTGAGATAAAGACAGTTTAATAGGTAAAGCAAAAGCTGCGCATGTAAGCAAAGCAAAACGAGGAATCCATTCACCACTTCCCATGGGCAGGCAGGTGTTCAGCCATGTCCAGGAAAGCAGGGCTCCAGCACGTGTTAACAGTTACTTGGGAAGACAAATGCCATCACTCTGAAAGTCCCCCCTTCCTACTTCTTCCCTCAGCTTTCTATGCTGAGCATGACGTCATATGGTCTGGAATATCCCTCTGGTCAGTCGGGATCAGCTGTCCCAGCTGTGTCCCCTCCCAACTTCTTGTGCCCCCCCAGCCTCCTCACTGGTGGGGTGGGGTGAGGAGCAGAAAAGGCCTTGGCTCTGTGCAAACACTGCTCAGCAATAATGAAAACATGCCTGTATTATCAACACTGTTTTCAGCACAAATCCAAAACATAGCCTCGTACTACCTACCATGAAGAAAATTAACTCTATTCCAGCCAAAACCAGCACAACTATAAACGCAGGTTTGGGTGAAAGCTTCATATGGAGACATCTGAACAATACATATCAGAAGTAAAATGAGGAATTAAAGTCTGCCCACCTGTGCGTGCCTACAGCTCCACAAGTGAAACTCCCAAGCAGCTGCGGTCCTCAGCACAAGCTGAAAGCTGCTGGGGGCCCAGCAGGGTGAATCCAGGCTGCAACCCCTCACTCCTAAACCCTCTGGGACCTTCTGAGGTTGTGCCAATTGGCAGGGCACTGACAATTAGTCTTCCCAGACTAAAACCCACCTCACTTCTAAACATCTCTTCAAACAAAGCATTGAACATCTCTGCCACAACCAGTGAATCAAAAACATCACGGAGTCCAAACAGCAACATGAATTTGGCTAAGAGGTTGGTAGAGATGTTGTACATATAAGCGAGAAGCATTTGCTGTTCTTTCTTCCGAGTTATTTACCACAAAGCAAGAACATGCAATGATACAATGCCTGCAGATACACTCACGTGCATCCACTTCTTAAGGAGCTTTTGAGCACACCTAGGGATCTTCTATTGCTCTGGCAGTTGATAAAAGCTTGCTTTGCAGTGTCAATTCCTGTGGAGGAGAAAGACCAAAACTTTAGGGGGGAAGTGAAACATGGCAATGCCCTCCCCCACCTCGCAACGGTGAAGCACTTAACTTTTCTGTTTCCATTCACTTCCTCCTATTCAGCCATTTCAGAAATGGCAACTTTGCTTAAATACTCCAAAAGAAATCACTAAATGGTGAATTTTGGAAAGCAGTAAGACTGCTTCTTCACATCTGACTGCATGTAAAGCAGTTCGCCTTATAAATCTCAAATTATGCGGGACAGAAGGCTTCCTCCAATTCCTTTACTAAATGCCTTTCCTTAGAGATGTGCAAAGACTCCCACCCACCCGCCTCAGCCCCACCTTCATTCACCTCCTTACTTTTTCTGAAATTCAAGTTATGCAATTCCAGATCACCCACTACATCTGGTAACCCTGAGACAAGTGGAGCATTACAGAAATGCGAAAAAAATGGACCTAAGAAGCAAACCTTGACACACCTCATGGGAAAACTCCTGCATGCAGCAAGCACATTTCTTCAGCACAGAGACACAGAGCTGTGCTGCATCACAAGAAATAGCAAAGGTCAGAGTCAGGTCAGGGCTGGTACATAAGATAGGATTTTTTTTTTTCCCCCCCTTTTAAAATCAGTTTGTCAACAGCTGGTATCAGTCATTTCCAGCTTCATTTTGCTTTTGGGTTGGAATCTTCACCCTTTTGTATCTATGGTTAAGGACAGATTTACTATTCTACCACAATATCTTTGGCAACACTACGTCTTTCACTATCTGGTCATCATATCATCATATTCTGCCCCCCCCCCCTCCTTTTTTTAAATTTTTTTTTTAATGGTTGAGGTTGCCAAGGTATCTCTGACTCCTTTTCCAGCATTGTTTCCCTGGGAGCCTTTTGTAAGAGTGCAAAGTCATGGACCAGCCACCTATTGCAGAGTTACTTGCTTCTAGTTGCTATGATGCAATTAGCCAGCAACAAAATAGTCTGACAGATAAATCAAACTACATTGCACCAATCAGCACTTTTTTCTGGTAGGCAACTGAGTCAGCTATGGCACTATTAGCTGTATTGGGTCCTGTGCTGATGAGAAGAGTGTTCAGCTCCAGAAGGCCCTCTTGCATGTAAACCAGGAAATCCTCAAATGGGATGCACATAGTCTTGAGAAAAAGATCTCCAGAACAAGGGGAGTGAATGGTCTCCAATGAACATTTCTGAAGCTGACAGTCTTTGATCCAAACAATTAAAGAATGGGATTTTAATTATTTTGAAAATACAGTCATAACTACTTCTTTCCATTACTGTATGACAAGTAGAAAGAACACAGTCCTTCTGCCTGGAATAATTTCTTCAAAAGAACTGCAGTGAGCTACAGAAGGTGGTGTAGAGTTTATAAAAGTACATCTCTAGGATTATTTCTCTCTGTGGTAGAAGTGCAGGTCTCACCTAGTGACTTTCAGGTTGTTTCAGATAGGGATTCTTGGAAGATTTCAATTTCAGATTAAAGATTTAGGAACTTCATGTTAGTGACAGTATAGCAAGTTTGCAGGTGATCTGTTCAAAGGCATACGGTATTTGAGGGCAGAACTATTTTAATCCAGAGGGTTTTGTTTTGGTGGGGTTTTTTTTTGGTTGGTTGGTTTGTGTTGTTTTTTTTTTTTTTTAAAGAAAATAGACAGAGGAGACTTGCACCTTAGAAATGCTTAGATACATACCTGGATTGGCAGTCAGGTTAAAAAATGAAGTTCAGTACATTCACTTATCAGTTACACTTTAATATTAGTTTTGCTAATCGCAGATTCAGTGCTCTTTCACTTAAGCAGTACAAAGCCTGCAGTAAGGTCAAAGATGAAGCATTCCTGTGCAACTCCTGCTCACCTCTGGCAGGTTTTCATCTCTCTACCAGGGAATCCCTTGACGGATGGGGCCCATTCACCCAAAACACCTGCTAGTCCAGACATGACAACACCATTACAAGTCCTCCTGATTTGTCTCAGCAACCCTCCAGTGCTGAGCAAGTTGACCTTAAAACATGATGTCAAGACTTTGATGGCTTAGCATATTTAGAGCCCCTGATCAGCTCCCTCTCACCAATCTCTCCTAAATTATTTTCCAGTTAATTTATAGGGTACTCATCTTCTAGGATTTGTTTGCTGCCTTCAAGCTACACTTTGCAAGAGAGTGAATTTGTGGGAAGCCAACAACCCATGGAAACATAATTCCAACTGAAAGATAAAATTAGGAGGGCAAAAAAATAAAGGGAGAGCAAGGGGCTATGAGATTATATCATGCAATCTTCTGGGATAGTTTTTGTCTGATTTCACTTCAGTTCCCAAGGCCTGCCACTAGATGGTAATAAAACCTAAAATAGTAAAACTGACCTGACATTAACATCTCTGCCAACAGCAGCCGCAGGAGTTTCCCAACGCTACAGCACAGCCCCTCTATGCCTGCGAGCCCAGAAGAAAGCCACTTGTCCCTTCAAAGTCCAGCAGACCCACATTGCCTCCTAACCACAACAACTTGCAGCATTTGGGCTCTTCAGCTGTGCGAGAAAAGCACATTGCACAGTGGTACCTGCCAGCGGGGCTGGCTGGCATGGGCACAGGACGGAGCTAATGCATGTTATAGTCCCCTGTAGGGCCTCGGCTACATGCCACACAGGAGCTTTAGGCAAGTCTTTGCTCCACATTCATGCAGACACCCACCTTCGCAGAAGCTATGTGTGCTTTACGCACTGCTCCCAACCGAGCTGAGCTTCCCAACCTGCAGTTCGGAGAGGAAAACAAGTTTTTCCTGGACATGTCACAGAAATGACTGGGAGGGACTGGCTAGACTTTGTGTCACGTTAGTCCCTTCGAAGCCTGGTTGTGGCTCAGATATCCCACTCCTCCACTGCATTTAGGGTAAAGGGGAGATATGCCACCTCCACTCTCTGCTCACAAAGATCCCAATTTCCCTTGGATTGCTTAATCTACTGAAAAGTATTCAGTAAACCAGTGAATAATTGTAGCCTTCAGCTTGCCTGGAGCAGATATAATATATCATACCAGACATCAAAGCAGGTCTGATTGGACCCTTTAATAGGGCGGCATCATTTTGGGGTCCAAGATCATCTGCAATAGTCTGGGACAGAGCCAGGCTTTCAGCAGAAAGGCTCACTGCCAAGCTTGAATATGCCTATGGATGGCAGGGTGTTCTAGCAAAACAGTCCCCACCTAAATAGTGCTTTTTAGAACACTAGGTACTCATGGAAAATTACCGGATTTTGGGTACGAAACAGCCTCAAAACTGGTATGAGCTCAAAGCCAGTTCAGAGCTCTTCTTTCATCACCTAGTTACTCATAAAACCAGTGCTTTAGTAGAGGCACCCAAGAGGATGCTCCTGTTTTGTCACCTTCCCCGAAGACCGTGTCTTGTATTTTCATCAGGTTTATCACCCTGTGGTTACCTTAACTAGTTGGGTGTCATCTCCTGTGGTCAGTTCTGGTGATGGGAATGTGGGGTTCATTGTTCTTCAGCTATTCCCTGTAGTCCATTTCTGGGATTTTTCCTTCCTTCGCATACCTCTTGGCCTGACATTAGCAGAACCACCAGACTGAAAGCTTCAGCTGCCCATTTCTAATCTTTCCTGCACACACTAGGAGAGCACACTTGGTCTGTGTTGTACAAGGCAGTCACACAGCTTCAGGACCCCATCTTCTCTTCAGACGCAAGATGACATGCATAAGGAATGGAAGAGTTTTGTTATTGCCAAACTGGGTCATTCATTACATTTCTTGTAGTGAAGCAAACCCAGGGTACCATGATCCCAGCCGCAGAAGGCTCCCAGGAGGGGACATTTGCCTTTCCTCTTAAGGAAGGTCTCCACAGAGCATCCCCCTCAGTGTGGCACACATACCCAGGCAGGGGCTCCACCTACTGCTGCTTCCACAGAGATTACCATCTCCCTCTAGCAAGACTTGAGTAGTCTGGAAGGAAAATCTGAAGTAGAACATTTAAAACACTGAAATAAATGGGACTGCTCGAAGCACCACACTGCTCAGAAGGTGTCAGGAGCTAAATTATTCCAGAAGCACCGAACCATATGCTGTCAGGAGCAATTCTGCATTGGCAGAGAGAGGATGGACAAAGCAGCCTGATAGATCCCTTCTTTCTATCCTAGCATCTATAATTTCTCTGTTAATGACTTGTAATTGCGTCCTACATGTCAGGACACATTTTGATTCCTTGCTTGATAAAGCGCTGGGGCCAGTAAGATCATTCAATTAACTGCACAGTCCAATACCTCCCCCAGCACCAAAACCTCCCATCCCAAATCAGCTGGGATTCTTTCTGTACCTCTGCAAGGGCCTAAGGGGGAAGGGAGCAGAGCAGAGAGAAATATTCATTCCCCTCATTTAAAAATGTAAAACACATTCAGGACTGCGTGTAATAGTGTTGTAAATCTTATTTCCATAAAGTACCTCCAGGGCTAATTCACGAGACATTAATCATATTCCAGCTTCTCCCAGCTGTTAACTTATCTGCGGGGTTTTTAATAAAAGATTTTGTGTGCATTTTCAAGAGGCAAAATTGTACCAACAAGGGCTGGTCTGCTTGGAGCAGAGATTTCCATGGTCTGGAACAAAGGCCACCTTAGAGTCTCCCAAGCCCCTGCCTGGCAGGTTTCACTCCTCGACTGAGCCCTCCCTGGCTCCAACCAGGATTACATCACCCTCCATTCAATGACACCCTATGGTGATGAGGTTTGGCTAAGGGACAGGCAGTAATATATTTCCAGGTCACTTCCTTCAAGTGCAATCTGATTTATTCCCAGCCAGTTCATTGGCATTGTTCAGTGGCAGAACCCTTAATTATTCCTTTAAATCTCATTTCAAATTCCAAGCACTGCCTCCCTTCTCCCTCTCTCTAACCTCCTGGAATTATAATCTGATTTGTGGATAAACACACTGTTTCCTTTTACCCCACCCATCTGAAAGCTCTTCTTTCCAGGAAAGGCCTCGACTCATCTCTGTGTCATGTCAGGGAGGTGACAAGCTCTCAGGGCCATGGGGTCTGCTGTCTCGGGGACCAGGGAACACGATTGTCCTCGACCGGGGAATGCCACAGCTCATCCAGAGAAATGGGATACACCTCTTTAATATGCTGCACATACAAATCTCCCTTGGCAAGACAGCAAGTGACTCCAAGTTGCAGCAGCGGGGTGACCAGGCATTGGTGTGCTGCATTACAATGTCTGTTCAAAGTCCTCCTCCACTAACACCCCCCCCAACCCACAGCCCCACATGCATCTGCACACTCATCCCATGGGTCTCACCAAGTCCTGTTTGCTCCTTGCAAAAGCAACATCTCAGATCACCAGGCTTGTGCCTCCCCATTCAACCTGCATGCTTTTCCTCCAGGTGAGCCTGGGATAGCAGGGGAGAGCTGGGCTTGTGTTACCAGCCAGGCAGCAGGTCTGCCCTCAGCCTCTTCTTCCTCAAGGTAGTTTTCAATATGCAAAGCCAGATTTGGGAGGATTGCATCATCTAACTCCATCCCCTAAATCAGCTTGCTGGCTAATCCTGTTTTAAGTGTACTCCACATTCAAGGGAATATCACTGTGGTTGCAGAAGCCCCTCTCTTGCTCCGCTTAATTACACAGAACAAGGTTAAAACCAGCCTCAAACTACAGGAGCCCAGTTGTCAAAGGGAAAGTGGCAGAGGCTTTCCAAAAGCAGTTTCCTCTCCACTGTGAAGGCTATAAAAATTAAAAGCCAGGAGCCACCAGCATTCATCAAAAAGGGAGAAAGCTGGGCATCTTCCCAATATCAGGATGGGTAGTTTGCAGTAGCAGTGCTCACTCAAGATAGTACTCCTACCTGATAACTCAGTTTTTCTTTGAGTTACTTAAACACTTAAAAAAAGACAACAAACAAACAAACCCCCCCCAATTTTAAAATTAAAAATGCCACTTCACACTGAAGTGTTCAGATATTTAGATCTCTTGTTTTCCAAGGAAAGTGTTTCAACTTTTCCTTTCCTTTTCTCAGATGAAGTTAATTAGCAAATTTGCCTCAATTCCTCAAGCTGTGTCTTTAGAAAAAGAAATCACTCATGTTTCTAAATCTAGGAATAATTTTCTTTCTTTCAAAAAAAGGACACGGGTAATAGAAAGCCAAATTAAGCATAGGTGGGACCTCATTAGATTTCGACAGCCACAGTATGAGGAGAGACGTCTTAGTTTTTACTGGAGGAGAAAAGGTGTAGAAATTTAGGAGTAATTGTTGGTGGGCAAATAAAGCCTTCATATTTCAGCTTGTGCAGCTTTCCTTGCAGTTTTTTCCTTAAAGACCAGCTTCAACCTCCTACTCTTTCCATAAGCAGTTGTAGTGTCAGTGCCCTCCAATGATACCAGATGTAGAATGGGACTAGCAGCTATTCCCAGCTTCCCTCCCAGCTGCTTTGCTGATTTGAAGGACCCCAATGGCTGGTTTAAGGCTAAGAGGGGGCCTCCAGCTGCTCACAAAGTCCAAGCATCCCCCAGCATTGGGTGAACTTTCAGCCAGCTGCATCATAAGCGATGCAAAGGCAATCAATGCCTGAACAGGCCATTGAACCAAGAGACTGTACTTCCACATCTCGCAAAGCTGCACCCACGCTGGCTGCTGCTCTACAGCAGAGATGGGCGACCAGCATTTGCTGGGAACGGGGACCTGGCTCTAAGCCTGCACCAAGCACACAAACCAGGGGAGGTCTAACCTCACCAGTAAGTCATTCAAGTGTATGTGGGGATAAAGCAAAAAATATCTGAGCAAATCAGAGTCAAAATGCTGATTGCTGGCGCATTTTGGCTAAGAAAGTACAGTCTGTGCTCCAAACCTTTTGTCTGTTGACAACTACAAAACTTACCTCCCCAGGCTCAGCGCTGGCACAAATGCATCCCCTTGGGACTGCACACTTGTTTCTTGCTCCGTCTGCAACTCTCTCTTCAGAAGAGCTTGCACTGCCTCTCTCCTCCCTTCTCTTTACGTGTGCTTCTTCCTTTCTAGAAGCCTTCCTTCAGAGATGACAGTCCAATACTGTAGCTATTCCAGATATGCCACTCTCCAAAGAAAGGGGAACATTTTTCTATGATCAGAAGCCTCTCTCCTACTAATCCACTGCCCACCATGCTGCAGACCTCAGTCTTCCCTCCTGTTGCACCTCAGTTTAATCTTTAACACCATAAAACAGCATTTGAGGAATACCTCATTAAAGGCAGAAAAAATCAAGAGCATTCCATCTAGCACCCTGACTGTATCACAGCTAAGACGTGGTCTTGCAAGTGACACAGCCAGCAAAAAAAAAAAATTAAAAAAATAATCAGCAACTCTGATTCCTTTTCTTATCTTTCTTTTGCTTTCATTCCTAAAATATGATGGTTTTGTTCTATTATTTCTGTACGTTCCTCACTGCCCCACACAGTCTTTTACTGTGAGAAAACAGACTCTCCACATTATTACCAGACAACCTTATTCACACTCAGAATTTGTTTTCTGCATTTCACCTTGGAAAGTACCATTCATATCACTGCTATTATCTCTGTACTTCTTTTGAATAGTAAAAAAGCCAACACCAAGTGCTATAAAAACCTATGTGATACCAGCAGTTATCTTCATGTTTTTCCACTGCATGGACTGTCTGTACTTCTCTTCTCCCAGCCCCCGCTGAAGAACCAACCCTCCCCCCCAAAAGTCCCAACCCATCACACATTTGGCAGCTAGCAATAATTATTTTGGAGTCCCATGGCTGCAACTGAACAGAACCACCATGAGATCTGTGAGCAGTTTAATTTGGTCATCTTGGGTAATCTATTTGTTTTCTTAGTGTTATGTAGTTTAGATTGATTTTGCTATTATTTTCAGCTCCACAGGAAAGAAAATTGGTAAATAACTTTTTTTTTAAATTGTGACAATCATTAACTGTCAACAGACCATCAGACAATCAAACTGCTACTAGCAGAGATCACTCTGTAGGAGGGAAAAGACCACAAGCTCCACAGGCACTCTCAGGCCAGGCTCAGGCAGAGCTAGTATTCAGTAAACACAGCAAAAGCCAGACAGGTCTCCAACTTCTGGCCCCACACAACCACGGAAACCCAGTTTTCCTCTGTAAAAAGAGGCATTATGGGCCCATAAGGCTGCAGCATGTCCTTGCACTGCTGGGAGGGTGCAGGCACACACAAGACATAGCTTTGAGTCTGACCTTCCCCTGCAGAGGTCAAATCCTGTACGCAGGCACACAGCAAGCTGTCTGCCAACTGCCCCACTTGCAGATCACCTGTTGGTACCACCTGCATCCCCTCAGTAACACATCCCTGAGCACTGGTGGGGAAAATTAAAATCACCCCTAGCTCTGAGCACCAGACCTAAAATACAGCCAAAGCCAACTTTTCTGTTCCCCAAGCCACCCCTTACTTTGCCTTTTCTTCTCTGATTTTTCTCACTCTTCCTTTTCCTCACCACCTACCCAATATCTCAGGCAAATCTTTAGCAGCAGCTCCGCATCTTCAGACCCCCATCTTCAGACCCCCATCTTCACACTGAACCCTCCTGCTTCACCCAGCCCCTAGCCAATAACGCAACACAGCACACCCCAATGCTTACCTAAAACTCACATCAAAAAACTACTCTCCAAACTCCACCACCAGCCCAGCCCTCCTCCTAAAGCAGCCCTCTCCTTCCGGGCTTTGCCCCTTTTAACTCTAACAGTGGTGTCAGGCAGGGCTGACTGAACAGGGCTGGTAAACGGCAGGGTGATAGGCAGCCCTGTTGTATGTGAACACCAGTTCTTCCAAGACGAGGCACTCCATAAGCATGGAGGGTGGGCAATCAAATACCACCTCTTTTTCTCCTCCAGATTTAAGATTTCAGGAAGTCAGGGAGTATACCTCATGTTTAGAAAGCATTGTTCATGTAGCAGCACAACAGGGCTTGATGCTCCTCTACAAAGTGTGTGCAGGTATCATAAAACAAAGCTGCTACTGCTGCTTGCTCCGAGGATTAAAATCATTTGGGCACCGGGACATAGTTCTCCTAGCAACAAAGATCCTTCTCCTTACAGTTCCTGAGAGATGAGATGTCAAAGCTATCTATCTGCCATCTCCTGTCCTTAAGAAGCAATCCGCCCTCCGTATCACTCCAGCCAATCTGGCCATTTCACGGCTCAGAACAGCACACATCCCTTCACTTACTGTTGCAGTCCGCAGCACGGCTGCACCAAGGGAAGCGCTCTTCATTTCCCAGAAGATTATATGAAGTCTTTAACCAGGCCGAATACTTTAAATAAACATTTGAAGACATGTTCCCATTCTGGGAATTCTTCAACACAAAACAGATGGATTGATAGATGCAGTAGATTAGTTTGGGTACAATATGATCCAACATGATACTCAAGTGATTCAAGCAAGGGAACCACCTGCAATGCACTGCTTAGAGAAAAATAATGCGTTTTCTTGTCAAGAGCATCAAGATGTTCTGATACTAACCCTCTCCCTGCATACACTTCCCATACAAATATGGCCTGCTATCATCCATGGCCAGATGGCCACAAGTCCCTCAGTGTTTCTCTAAGTGAGCATCATAGGGCAAATTTTGCTCCCACACATGCTGGATTACAACAACTCCAGGGGAGACTCTAGTGGAAAATTTCCAGTGAGGCCAGTGCAGGACTGACAGCACAACCAGTTTTGTCCAAGGAGAGATTTGGACACCAGGCGGGGAGGAGAAGCAGCAAACATCAAGGCTTAATTTTATGTTCAATCAGGCCTTCACATTTCCTTCTCACTCAGCTCCTTATAATAGGCTACCTTTTTCCTAAACATTTATTTGAAAACAGTTACTGAATTTATCCTGGGAGCTGGAAAGAGAAACTCTGAGGTTTCTGTATCCAGCAAAGCTGCCTGTGCTACACCAGCCCAGCGCTGTCTGAAGGCAGCATCTTTCTCCCCAGGCAGGCATTTGAAGAGCTGTCATACTGTGACATCTAACGTCCAGCTCATGTGCCTTATTCTTGGATGCCAGCCTTTCACCCTTTGTACTCAGTTTCATTTCACTGTCAGAGCAAGAAGAGCTGCTGCAGAATCTGCAGCAGTCACAGTTGCTAGGGCTGGGGATGGTGTAACCTCCGTGCAAAGGGGAATAATGGCATGGTGGCAGCCAGGTGACCATTGATGACTTTGGTCTGTTTCTTCCTGGCATAAGGATCACGTTCTGGCTGAGGGCTGACACTGACACTTCAATTTACCTCCTTCCCAGACATTTCACCAAGCCTTCCCCTTGCTGACTGGTTCCTGGAGTGTTTTGTGGGGAGGGGTGGGACTTGCTTCACCCAAATGCCTGCATGGCTTTCCCCACCTGGGGCACTGTCAGTGTTCTTGCTCTTCCCTTGGTACTGCGTCTTTTTTGTAACACTTACCTCTCTTGGGAAAACAACTAGTGTACATGATGATCAGACAGTCTGATAAAGGAAAAATTACACATGTTATACCAGAAAGGGAAAGGAAAGATTTTTTTCAGGCCTGTGTGCACTAATAGGCTTTAGTTGCCTCATCTGGGACCCCCACCCATCACCCATGGTCCTAAGAGCTATACTTAAGCTCTGTCACAGTTTCTAGCTTTGTCTTCAACTACTCCTGACTGAACTGCTGGATGGGCAATATCTTCCCTTGCCTGATGGTGACCACAGGCTCACCAGAGCCTCTTAGTGTCACCAGTCTGCCTTGTTCAATGTGGCAAGACTGCACCCTGGTTGGTGAGGGTACTGCTGGCACTGTGGTCACCCTCTGCCCCCAGCTTGGTTTCCCTTTTCTTGGCTTTCCTTTCCTGCTAGATTTCATGGGTAGACAAGATGGGAAAGGGAGGATGGAGGGAGAAAAACCTGCCCCCGTGCTCAGACTGTCACTGGATAAACAGCAAAGGCTGAGGCAGGATGTGATGGTTGTTTGTAGCAGGCAAATCTAGAAATTAAAGAAATAAGTCATCTGGTAGGTGGGGAATACAATGAACTGCACTTTCTACTGCCCCATGCACAGCCCTTTTACTGACCTCGGAAAGACGGAGGAGATAAGACCACACAGCTCGTGCTTGACCGTGAGCATACGATTAGCTTGTGGAAAGCTGCATTTCCAGGGTACAGCTCAGCTCTGGTGAAAGCCTCTGGCAAACTCCTACTGCTTTCAAAAGCATGCATGGAGAAATCCAGAAACACCAGGCACTCTGTTGATGTAATTTGATGGATTTGTCAAACACATTTTTGCAATTTTACCGTGTTTTTATGTAGTGCAGAATCACGAGCTTTTTCTGCGTTTGATACAGCTTAAATGCCTTGAATTTCTTATAATGGAAAGCTGACCTTTTGCATGCTGGTGCTGTACCACAACATGTTGAGGCAGGGAGTTCGGAGGCAGCATGTGCCAAGGTTAGAAGAGAGCAGTGTGCCATGGTGGGACTGTACTATGTGTATTTCTTGACTTGGGAAAGTGGAAGGCAAGATGTACTGGCGGTGTTGCTGGCTTTGGGAGGATGGGAGCATGTCCCTGGGATCAGTAGAGCTCCCTTGCATTCAGTGTGCAGGGTGGCACAGGAAAAGCATTCCCATTCCTTGGTAGGAGGTGCGGGGCCCATGCAAGGGGCAGCAGGGAGGAGACGACTCCTGGGTGGCAGGAGCAGACCATGGCAAGGAGATGGCTGTCTGCACACTGTAAGTGATAAATGTGTCTTGCTCTGCCAGGCGGTGTGGCCTCAGTGTCTGAAGAGAGACTAAGTGTCCCTGAAGATATGGGCAAGGAAGTGTCAGATCTTGCTAATTGTCCTGTGGGTGAGGGAAGGGAGAGCAGCCATGCTCTGCAAGATAAAAATGCTCCTGTGAAGTCGGATGCATGGTTGGGTCAGGAGGAGATATGTTTGCAGTTCCATAGGTGAGATTCTGGTCCCCTGAGTCCATTAGTCAGGGCTCTTTGCAGCCCAGCTCTGTCCCTACCCCTTCCCATCCCTGCTGGCGAGGGTGGCCCCGCACAGAGAAGGTCCTCAGCGTAACTCAGGGTCAGATCCCTATTGCAGGGGATTCCTTGTGCTTTCTGCCTCTCCCTTTGCAGTGTGCAAAGGCTCTCTGGTTACTGCTGTATTTGAAGACTTGGTTGAAGAAACTGACTTTCTTTCAGCCGATCTTCACAAGAGTCTCTCCTGAAGCAATTTAAAATTATTTTCCCTTAAGTAAGGCTTTGGCTGACAGCAGCTGCTCCACTGTCAGTGATGACAAGTGGAGAGGAGTGTGGAGCCCAACATGAAGGAGGAGCAGAAGGAACAGTAATGGAGATCAGCAGCATTGCAGTGGCTTGTTAGTTTTGGCATCAGCCAAACTGGAAACAGGGACGTGTGGGAAGCAGGGTCAGGGGAAAGTGAATAGCAAAGAAGCTGATGAACATCTTGGACAAGACTTTGTACAGTTGCTCAGCACTAGCGCCACTGGTGCTGTTGTGAGGATATTTCAAGCTGTTATTAGTCCCTGATCCTCGCAAGCCTTGTTGCAGCAGTGGAAATGGGGTAGGAGCAGGGTTTCTGCAAGACATGAGTCAGAGCCTCTGACTGCTGCCTTCGGAAGTTGGTGGTGGGTGGTGGTGGGATCTCCCATGCCTGTGACTGAGGTCAGAGCCTGACTGAGCTCCTTTATGGGCCATAACTAAGACCATCTACGTTGCATTGCACCTCTTGACCTCAGATGTGACAAGGACGTATAGGCCGATGGGGCATGAAAGTATGGTCTCAGTCATGCCTACAGTCCACTTGGAAAAAACAGTGCTCTGCCTTCTTGTCAGGCAACAAATGAGGACGCTTCTGAACACACGTGGGGTCCATACGTACCACACAAGCAGACCCTGTGAACTACAGAGAGATATTGCCTGTGTTCACATGGACGGGAACTGTTAACTGGGGACAGGCAGCAGCACTCAGGAAGAAGGAATAGCTTTGTGCTAGAGACTCCTTCCCCATCACCATATACATCCTTCTTGTTTGTCCCAGCCAGAGACCATCTGTGGCCTTGCTAATGCTCAGTGGAAAGCAGAAGAGTTGGAAGAGGCATGGGTGCTCCCTGGATGGCAGTGCAGGCATTGGGGGCTGTAGGAATTCACTTGTGCTCGTTTCCAAGCCTAACACTGGCTCTTGGACTCAGTGCAAAGAGCCTCAGACATCAGGTACATTACCAAGTAGGCTTTAATGGTCCTCAGCAGGCAACATTGGCCCTGCCAGGCTTCCCGCAGCACAGTTGGGAAGATCAAAGCTGTCATGCGCGAGTGCCAACCTGACTGATGGTGACACAGGGGAACAAATACGATTAAGCAGGAGGGATGAGGCTCTGCCCAGGTCTTCCCTGACAGCGGTGGGAGTTCGGAGAGCAGCTGGTGTTGATCTGATGTCCTGTTCTGTGTCAGGAAGGATGAGAAGCAGGTAGGGGAGGAACTGGTCCCCAGCCCATTTTCACACAGTGCTATGTGGGAGTAACTCAGCTCCTGGCACTGCAGTTTTCAGTCCTTCCCTCTGCTCTGAGTACATGGGGATGGTCTCTCCTCCTCCTCCCAGACCCCCACTCCGTAATTTGGAGAGGCACCAAGGTACACACTGAGCTCTGGTCTTTTCAACCCCCTCATCGGGAGCCCGAGAGGGAGATGGGGAATTTCCCTGCAGTGATCCCACTTTTGATGCTGACTTTGTAACAGAGACTTATCATGAATTAATTATGCATTATTAGCATCCATTATTCATTCCTATTATGTGTACATACATGTGTGGCGCTGAATAATAAGGGAATTATGCCAGACAATTAAATGGCCCTCCACTGAGAAACAGCCTTGAGAGGAGGGAGTGTATCACAAACAGAGGGGGTTTGGTGAGGACTGGCATCAAACTGGATGGGAGAAGGACGCAAACAGACCATGCAGGAGGAAAGCCAGGGCAGAAGGCAGGAAACTAGAAGAGACATATGAATTACAGCTGGTTGAACAGACTATTTTTCATGCGAGTGGCTGAACCTAAAGCAATCAGAGGAAATTTGGGTCAACCTTTTTGGCAAAACAAATTAAGACCCTAAAGATCATTGAAGTCAAGCCTAAGTGGTTCCTTCAACAGAAAGAGAAAATTTCCTTTATTGTCTAGTCTGGTTTTTAATGTTAAGCTAAACTATATTTGCATCAGTTTTGAAATTTAAAAAAAGGCCATTTTGAAACATTTCAGTTTGATGTCAAACCAAAAATGTTTCAACATGTCCTGTGTGCTTTTGGCTGAAACTGTTTGTGGAATTTGACACAAATTTGCACATAGGTTGGGTTTACCTCAAAAAGGAAATTTTTTCAGCAATTTGGCATATTTGTTTTGATTATTCATGTCATGGTCAGGAGTGGAGAGGAAGGAATCACCCAGTGCTCAGAGGAGAAAAGCAGATCAACCAGCATGGCTCAAAGATGCAGTTTGTGTGTGAAACACTAGAGTTGCAGCAAAGCCAGAGAGGGGAAACTCAGGTTTTCAGAATCTATCTCAATTGATGAAGATAACTACAAGTGCCACATTCCCAATTTCTTCTTCTGGGAATTCTCTTCTTTAATAAACTCATTCTAACAAATTGATCACAGCCTCTCTGGTACTCAGCACATATCAAAGCCATTTTTAAGATTGAAGAGAACAGTTTGGGTGAAAAATAGGAACCAGTGCCAGACTTTGTAGAGATCTACCTCAGCTGTAACACAACTGAATTAACTTGCTCCCTTCACATGCCCACTACTCAATATGTTCATGTGTATTGGGTTTGAGTGGTGGCCTTTTGGTAGTGGGGGAGGGGTTGCAGGGGTAGCTCCTGTGAGAAGCTGCTAGAAGCTTCCCCAGCTCCAAGTTGGACCCACCGCTGGCCAAGGCCGAGCCCATCAGCGATGGCGGTAGTACCTCTGGGAGAACAGATTTAAGAAGGGGAACCTGCAGCAGGGGAGGGGATAGGAATGTGAGAAACCCCTGTGCAGAGAGCAAGGTCAGTGAAGAAGGAGGGGAGGAGGAGCGGGGGAGGAGGGGATGCCCCTGCAGCCCATGGTGAGACGGCAGGCTGGCCCCCCCCCAGCCCATGGACAGGAGCAGGGAAGCAGATGCCCACCTGCAGCCCAGGGATGACCCCATGCCAGAGCATGGGGATGCCCGAAGGAGGCTGTAACCCTGTGGGAAGCCCATGCTGGAGCAGTCTGTGCCTGAAGGACTGCAGCCCGTGGAAAGGACCCATGCCAGAGCAGTTCGTGAAGGACTGCAGCCCATGGGAAGGACCCATGCCAGAGAAGTTCATGGAGGATTGTCTTCCATGGCAGGGACCCCACAGTGGAGCAGGGGAAGAGTGAGGAGTCCTCCCCCTGAGGAGGAAGGAGCGGCAGAGACAATGTGTGATGAACTGACCCCAATGCCTATTCCCTGTCACCCTGCGCTGCTGGGGGGGAGGAGATAGAGAAAATTGGGAGTGGAGTTGAGCTTGGGAAGGAGGGAGGGATGGGGGAAGCTGTTCTAAGATTTGGGTTTACTTCTTGTTATCCTTGTTTTGATTTGATCTGTAGTAAATTAAATTGCTTTTGTTTCTTCCCTAAGTTGAGTCTGTTTTTTTGCCCATGACCATAAGTGGTAAGCGATCCCTCCCCGTCCTTGTCTCAGCCCACGAGCTTTTCTTTATATTTTCTTCTCCTCATCCCACCAGGGTGGGAAGAGTGAGCAAGCAGTTTCATGGTGCTTTGTTGCCGGCTGGGCTTAAACCACAACTTCATGGATGTCTACTTCTGAGCTTTGGACAGTGATGAAACCTGAGTCCAAAAATCTCAGGAAAGGCAAGGACCAGTGGGACTTACCCATGGTGTTCCCTGTACGCTGCACCTGAGCTGGGTAGCCCCCAGCAAGCTCAGATGAGTAACACACTGCAGTCACCCACCCAATGCTGCTTGAAGACCTCTTGCCTCTGTGCTGGTTCTCGGCTGACTTGAATAGGCTGATCCCAGCAGGACAAGTACATTCATGTAAACCTTCTGGAGAGGTTTGGGTAGATGACTGCTTGGTTGGGTCTAGATTACTCCTCTTGGTCTTTCCCAGTTCTTTTTTCTATATTTTCAGTGATGTGTGTGTACCAGCATAATTGTAGTGCAATAACTAGACAAACACTAACTTTTTCATGGAACATCCAACATGCTGAAGACCTTGTTTTCTAAACCAATATAATTAAACCAGCTCCAAAAAGAAAATCTACAACTGCCTAGGTGAGCTTTAAACCTAGACTTTTAAGTGCATTTCATTAGACGTATGCAAATGCTGTGAGGATGCCCTAATTTCCTATTGCAATTTAGTCTGCGCCCATGAGGATAACATTACATTTAACTCCCCTGCCTCCAAAATAAACAGTTCTTAACCCAAACTGAGAGCACCCAGACTGGCATTGGTACTTGAATCAGCTACCCGTTCAGATAACTGGTGCAGGCAAAACCTGAGCTATGTGGAGATGGTTTGCTCTCCACGCAGAGAGCAATGACCCATTCAGCTATTTCATCTGGCCCATGTTCTTGCAACAGTCCAAGTTGTCAGCTATTTACAGGAAGCAGAAATACAGGGGTAGGGCTTATCCTGGACTCTTTTCCTGATGTCCAGTTTAAATAGTGCTCAGTCTAATGTGGGCTTCCCCTTCTGCTCTGTAAGTAAAGCTGGGGGGGGGGAGTGAGAAAATGGTTTGCTTTCCTCAAGGAGGCTGGGAAGGAGCAGCTGAGGTTTGCATTAAGAGCAACACATCTCAAGGGAGAGAGAGAGGTCCAAGGCTCAGAACGGCACATTTGTTTGTTGCAACTACAGCTGGGTTTTGTCATAATCAAGTCCTGTGGGGAGTTACAAGTCACTTTTCCCCAAGATTCAGGAGCTTTTTTGCAGCTGCTGAAATTCCCAGAGTGATGAGGGCTCAGATATCCCCACCCTCCCCTTTCTGTTCCTTGTGCTCTCCCAAACCTGCATCTCTCATATACCCTTTCTACCCAGGAAAGGCTTCGTCTGCACAGAAAAGTTGCATCAGTTTTACGTAATATGGAGTTGAAGCCAAGACAGACACCTGCACAAACCCTCTTCTTGGCACCCCTTGTGCAAGCTTTCGGTGCCAAAAGCACCTCCTCCTGCTCCTCAGTGACAGCATTGCTAGTCTCAGGGCTTCATAGCCAGCCCCAAGAAAGGGAACTGCTGCTCTGTATCTCTCCTTTGCACTCCTACCTCCCTTGGTCAGCAAGACTCAGGTACCAACTGGGTCCATGTCCTTTCAGACTCAGGAGAATTGTGCCAGGAGCATTCCCCAGTGTCCTCTGCTGGGTGGCTAAAGCAGCGCTGCCGGCCTTGCAAGTGGCTGTGCAAGCTCCCATTATGGCCTGACACTACGTTAATAGCTCGAGAGGGATGCAGAGAGCAAGGCACAAAGCCAGCTGCCGGCACCACATGCCTTTGGCTGGCAGGAGCTCAGCACCGCAGGCAGGTGCAGGTGGACCAGGAGCACGGGGAGCAGCGTGCATGGAGCAGCCAATGGTGGCTTATCAGCAAGATACTTCTTGGGGCATCCCACTGAGATATCAGGCCTTTGTGGGAACAGCAGCAGCATTTTGCAGGCCCGGGACTGCAGAAATGAGCTGCTGGCAGACTGCTCGTGCCCAAAGGGACTTTGCAAAGAGCTGGGTGGGTGGCTGACAGCCTGGGAAAGGAGCCATTCAAAAGCAGAGGAAAATAATTTTTCGAGTTCAGGTGTGGTTTTGATGTTTCATATGCATTTTTTCAGCCTAAATGAGGATGAAAATTTCAAATGGAAAAATAAGTTCTAAAATGCACCAAATAAGCACATTTGAACAGCTGAAACATTGTCCTGGTAATTTTTGTGTTTCATTTCCTTATTGATCTTTTAAATGCCATGTAATTTGAGCTATGAGTGGATATACATTTATGGAAAAATGATTGATCTTTTTGTTTAGAGCAAGTTTATATATGGGGGGTTTTTGAAAATGTATAATTTATTGAGACCTTCCCTGTCCCACATCTACTTTTGGCTTTACAGAATTGGTTTTTGATTACTAAAAAAGAAAACAATTCGCCAAGACACTCACAACCCCTCTCTGGCTTCCTACAAGGACCATGTAAGGCAAGGCCATGACTACATTCACATATAGCCAAGGGACCCTATGTCTAGACTCCCAGAAAAAATGAAGAAGTCAGAGGCCTGTGACCAGAAGCTCATCCTCAGTTAGTTCAAAAGCGCTTGGTGAAATAAGGCTAAATTTCAGCTTCATAATAAAACGTGAAGGGGGGCAAACATCATTTGCTCTGTGGGTTTTACCCAGTGCCAGGGAGCAAAGGTAAAAAGAAAGCCACAAATGGGTTAAAAGCAAAGATCTCAAATCCAGGCAAGCCTAGGCTTATAACAGCAGAAGGAGAAAGATGGTGGAAGACCAGACAGCACATTTGCTACAGGGAACCATTCTTTTTTTGCCTTATTGCCCACCTGAAGCTCCACGAGAAGCATTAGGGCAGCACCAAGAAACCATGAAATAAATCCAAAACATGCTCAGTGTTGCACAAATGTGAAGGAGAGAGACTGCCACTCTGCAGCAGCCACTGCTGTGCTGTTGTACCCTCTTGGGGACGCCGCATCCCCCTCATCCAACCCCAACATGGTGTCAGTCATCTCCCACTCCTGGTGAGGACAGCAGGACAGGCACTATGAGCTGTGCCACAGCAGTATTTGGTGAGAAAAGGTCTTTTCTGCTTTGCAGGGCAGTGCCCAGCCTTAGCACTAGGTGCCTCTAGCAAGCTGGGGGACCGAGAGCTTTTTGCCATGTATTTATAGAGATGCTATATGGCCATTACTCTGGTGCCTTTCCTCACTATCGCCCTCATGCAGCCTTTCAGCCCTCTTCTCGTACTCCCTCCTCTGTGTCCTTGCCACCGCCCTGCTGCCAGTCCCCCCTACCCACCAGCACCCCTTCCCTCCCCAGCCCTGTGGGACGGGGCTCGGCTGATCTGGGAGGAACACTTTTCAAAGAAACTCCATGAGAGATGGGCGGCTTACACCTCCGGTGAGGGCGAGCACGCAGGACACCCAGCTGTGCCATTTCCCCTCCAACCTTGCTGTACTTTTCATTTTTGGCTGGGGAGGGAGGCCAGTGGGGATTTAATTTTGCTGCTTTAAACACATGCAGGCTCATCTGCAATGAGAACATCGCTGTGGTCATTAAAAGCAAACAGAGCATGCTGACTCCCAGTATCAACACCGCTGCAGAGGGACAAGGTGAGAGCCGGCAGCCCTCCAGGGAGTCCATGACTTTTCTGAGGTGGGGACAACTGGCCTATTTGGAATGAGGTGAAGACACTCTCCAGACCAGACTCCAGATAAGAGCCCAGTCATCCCCCGGAGAACAGGGGAAAGACCGAACCATCTATCCCCAAGACATAATCAGTGCAAGATCCTCAGCTGGAGTAAAATCACGTTATTCCCTTGGCTTCCCATCACCACTGCTGTTTCATCAGTTTTTCACAAGACAAAGCCACACTGACGTGGTCTAGTGATGGTGGCAGCCCTATGTTGAGGTTGGCCTGGATGGCCCCCACCACCAGTGTCTAAAGCATGGAAACCTGGGGGCCACCCGAAGGGGACCCCTCACCAGACCCTAGCAAGACTGGCCAGGCATCCTCAGTATTGCCAACAGCAGAGAGACAGAGGGTTCCCCCAAACTGGGCAAACCCTGGAGCTGGTGGGCTCTTCTGCACCCCCAGCTTGACTCACAACCTCGTGGCAGAGGATATGCAATGTCTGAGATACAGCAAGGTTGAACTGTGGTGTGGTAAGGCACAAGCACCGGCACTGTGCAACAGCAAGCAAGAAAGGTCAAATCTATTACATCAACTTCTATTTTGGCTGAAAATGTATTCGCTTTTAGCATTAAAAAAAAGTTTCTCCTGGGGTTAGTATTTTTGTGGCATTTATGGGAAAGGCAGACTACTGCTCTCCTGCTTTTCAGGAATATTTTTGGATGGGTTAAGGGTCCTGGGGTGTCCAAAGCTTAAAATATTATTTGGCTTTTGGTTGTTACTGCTGCCAAAAAAAAATCAAAACCAAATCCCCAAACAGAATCTCATTAGGGGTTGCTTAAAGGTCAATTTAAAGAGTCCCTATAAAAATAGATTATTAAATTTGTGTTAGGGAAACATGGCCTGGAGCTTGGCACAGGTCTGGAGAGGTGCAACTGCCCCTCCTCTCTGCAGGCATGCTCCCTTGCCCTGGTGCCCACCGGAGCTGAGCGCCATCCATCACCAGGCTAGAGCAGCAGTGATAGCAAATAACAGAATAACTAAGTAAAAAATCTTGGTGCCCCACAGGACCTGGAGCTGCTACTGCCCCAGGGTGCATGTCAGCTCTGGCAGTTGGGAATGAGATGAGCACATGGAGAGGGAGCTGGGGTAGGGAGGGAAGAGATGCAATGGTGCAGATGAGCCGCAGAAGCCATGGTGGGACATCACAAGTTCCCCCGAACAATCTGGTATATGCAAAGAAACTCATTATGATGAATTCCAAGTCCTGAATTTACATCTTTGAAACTATCATCATAAGGGAAAAGGTTAGACTATTTTTTGTTTGTTTGTTCATTTTCTTAAGTGGCAGCTGAGATTAGAGCTGACACCAGAAGGATAAGCACTGAATCCTGGGCTAAATATTTCATTTCCACAGATGCTGACATCAAGTTGGTTACAAAGAAACTCTTTTGCATTGGGTTTTTGGGGGGGGTTCTGTTGTTTGCAGGCTTTTGCTTAATTTTTTTTCTTTTTTACACAACCTTCTACTAAATTTTGGGGTGGACAAGGGAAAAGATAACTGAGCTCAAAAAAGTCAACTTGGAACTGGAAGGAGGCAAGATAAAAAAAGGCTGAAGAAGTAAAACCACATTACCTCTGCCTTTCTTACAATTTTCATGTGCTCAACTGATGTGCCTCATGCAAAGATTATGGAGGGCTTTGCCCTAATTCATGGCAAAGAAGAGATTTTTCTCAATTATCACCAGAGATGGGGTTCAAATTTAGGCAGAAGGAACTGCAGCCAGGGTCACAGTAGGCTTTTCAACTTGCTGTTCCCTGTGCCGTGACAGGCATCACTGATGTCAGGAAGCCCACCTGGGACACACTTGGCTTTAACAATCCCGAAGACATGTTCCTCTGTGGCACTGTGCCTCAAACACGCAGGTAACATATTGCTTCTGGTACAATCAGCAAAGGGCAGCTAAAGAAAGAAACGATGCTGAAGAGCCACAGCTTCCTCTTGTTATATTTCAGAGAATCACTATAAAACTTCACATGGGAAATTATGTTTATGCTTCAATGCAGTGAGCAAAAGCATCCCATTTCCCTCCTCTGCCATTCAAGCTAAATTCGGCTCTCCTTGACACTGCTATCTTCAGAATACATCCACTGAACTTATTCTGGATTTCCACAGTGGCATCTGAGAGCGGAACATGGAACCTTATTTATTTATTAAGGCTATTTGGGTTTGAGATTTGCTGTTGCAGGAGGAAACTTCCTCAACATATTTTATGCTCAGTTGTGGAGGGTTAAGCACTACATCCAGAGGTACAGAGCCAATTAACAGAGACAGGGCTGCAGCCGCCTGCACATTGCAATCCTCCCATGCTGCTGCTGAGAGCGCCAGCTTCCAGGAGATCCGACCAGGGTCTTTCCTGGCTGAGGAGCCTTTGACGTCGGTGCTGATGCTGAGGCAAGGGAGACACGGATGGATTAAAATAGCACAGCTATTATCAGCTTCACTCAAAATTCTGGTTCAATTTAAATTCATTTGTCAGGAGAACAAGAAAAGTGACTTTTTCTTTGAGTGGCTGTTCTCCCTCCTGGCTCCAGAAGCATCTCAGTGCCAGGAACAGCAGTGTCCAAGGCTCAGGACAGAGGTACCGTTTGGCTCCCGGGGGTGTCCCAAATTCTTTCTGAACACAACCAAGTGGTGGTGGCTCAAGTTGCATGTCCCACTGGACAGCAGTGAGACACAAGAGGCCAACTCTGTCCTATTGCCCCAATTACTTTCAAGGTCAGGAACCAGCCCACACAAAGAGAAGTCCCACGGGTCTGCTGTGGTCAGAAGATATTCTCTAAGACAGGAACTGGAGTTCCGGTTTCACCTTCATTTTGGGGGCAAGTGGCTCTCTCATCCGCTCTGTTGCACTTAGGAAAACAGCCATTAACAGCACTTTCCACTTTGCAAAAAGTGTAATGCCTAACACAATTCTCTCTGCATTTGTGCAGGATGTTCTCAGATTGGTCTTTAGGAGCTGGCACATTAGGTTTCCTTTACAAGCACGTTTAGGTACTTGGTGCTCCAGAGCTTGGGGACATCCAGTAGAACATCCCAGCTGTGCATTGGTCGAGCCCAGGAGAGTGACCCCAGTGTCTCTTCCTCATCCCAGCTCTGCCCTCCTGCTTTCCCACATTATATTAGTGCAAGGAGACTATTTCCCTTCCTTCCCTTGCTGCTCAAAAAAACAGGACTAGCATCAGTACGGGGACCCTCATACAAACAAGCCTCTGAGGAAGTGGTTGAATTTTTCTTGCTCCTTCTGAAGGGAAGGCGTCTCTACAGAGCCCAGTGTGATCCTAGCACTGGGCTGGTTGCCTGCTCTCCCTGTGGTTTCTGGAAAGTCCCTTCGCCACCCAAGGCTGCTCTCAAGCAGGTGACTTGGTAATGCTGCTGACATGTCCTTCTGTGCTTCCACCTAGGTGTTTGAAGAGGGGAAAAAAAAATCTGGGGCTTCTAGGCAAGAAGGGTTTGCTTCTCTCTGCCTTTGAGTTTCCCCTCAGGAGGACAAGTTGAAAGCCCTCATGCCCTTTAGTTTAGAGCTTGCCTCAGCAACACCTGGTTTTACAGCAGTTTGACTTGGAACTTTAAAAAAAAAATTCCTTCCATGCCAGTCCAGCATATTTCCGTTAAATATCTCCCTCCTGCTTTGGAGGCTATAGGAAAGTGAGAGCTGTCTGTATAGTCATCTCTCCCCCACACCACATTGCACATGGTTCTTGCTCCAGTCCTCCCCACTTGCTCTGCCTGGCTGCTTGGCAGCATCACCCCAAACACACCTGCACCCCCAAAGGGAGCCAGTCCCAGGCACAGCCAGCTGCGACACCCACCCAAGTGAAAATACGGATGCTGCTTGCAGTTGCTGCATGCCTGTTTGACTACGGGCCTGCCAGCAGGGGCCTGGCAGGTCCTGCAAGGGAAGCAGTGACAGAATTGCAGGGCAGCTGTTCCCAGAAGGATCTGGGGTCCACCAGCCAACTCTGCAGCTCAGGTCACACCTTCAGTGCAGGAGAAGCACAGGAGGTGGCTTGTGGACTTCTCAATGAGGGCAACCTGCTCCCATGACTTGGATCTCAAACTTTGGCTCTTGCTGCAAGCCAAATTCCCAGCTCTTTGCCAAGCTTACGTAGGAACAGAAGAAAACCTCCCTGGCCTCACACAGCCTGCCTCCAAGTCTGAATTCTGATAGGACCTGCTGAGCAGCAGCAGCAAGGAAGAAGCTAGGACTCGATTCATTCTTGCACTGCTCCCTGAGTGCTCAGGTACCACGAGGGATGGAGAACGCTTCCAGATCTGAAACCAATTACCAGTCCTCAGTGTGCATGTGCCACAGCCAGTTTCTGCAGTGGGGTTTTGGCTATCCTCCCCGCCAATGGGAAGAGACTTGATGCTGGCCCTTCCCTTGCTGCTGGAGTGGCATGGCCCCTTCCTTGGGTACCTCAGCCCCCAGGGTGCCAGCTGCTAAACAACAAAAAAATACAGAAAGGCTGATGCCAGCACCCACCATCTTGCTGCCTGAACATGAAAGTACTTGTTCCCCACCAACCCCAAGCAAGGAAAACAACGGGAATATGATGACATGACTCAGAGGCAACCGCTCCTCCTTTCAGTATGAGGTACATTAACGCCCTGTGCTCAGCAGTGGCTGCCTTCAGCTCACAGCATGTGGGCAGGACACGGATGCGCTGACAGGCAGAAACCCAGCCAAGGAGGAGTAATGGGTAGCAACACGTCTGGACCTGGTTCTGAACTGGGTCCTCGTGTGGCTTGGCAAGGCCACACACAAACACATCTCCCCCCAAGCCCACCCAGGGGAGCTCCATACACACAGCCATCCCCTGCCGCAGGTGACGCTCTGCTCAGGATTCGGGGTGCTGATCTCCTGTATCCCATATGTGAGGCAAGCTCTACCTGTGGGGAAACAGAGAAGCATGGGCAATGGAGGAGGAAAAACCATCATACACAACAGTCAGTGGGTTCACAGTACCTCTGCTCTAACAGCTACAGGCCTCCTCAATTGCCCATCTCTCTCCTCTCCCTCCACAGCTCTGCTTCCCTCCCCTGCCCAACCTCTGGATCAGAAGTTCTTTTCCTTTCTCCTCCCTCCCTTCCCGGTGGTAATTCTTGCTGAATTCATGAAAAAACAGATGAACACGTTTCACACACAGCTGCCCATCTCCGGAGACCACTGGAGCGAGAGCAGGAGCTGCATCACTGGGTACTCTGCGGCAGAGCCCCCGGGACCCGTCCTCCCCTTCCCCGGGGATGGGGCTGCTCTGCTGACGTGCTTGGCTGGGCGTGAGAAGGCTCGTTAGGGACAGAGGACTCCCGCAGGCCCTGGCCATGGCGCAGGCAGCGCAGCCCCAGTGTACCCCTTGCTCGCTCTCCTCTGCATGTCTCTGAGGAGGGATTCACCTCCTCTCAACCTTTGCAGAGCCACCCCTGGTCTCCAGCTGGAGACGGACACATCCTGGTCATCAACCCCAGTCCCACAGCACACAGGCAGCCTGTCCAGGGAAGGGGAATTTACGATGGGGAGCCTGGGTTTTTATTTAAGTGCTGCAGCTACTTCCCAGTAAGGAGATACTGAGCATGTGAAATGCCTGCCCTCCTCGAGAGCATGTTATGAAGTCTGTAAAGGATCACTATAACCCTCCTCTGAAGAGGGACTCTCCAGGACCGTTAGCCCTCCCGAGCGGCTGGTGGAGCAGCCTGTGACTCACTGCATCCCTAGCTCTCATTTTGCCGGTCCTCACTGCGCTCTGCAAATCCCTTGCCTCTGACATGATGGTTATCCAGGCTCTTGCTAGCTCTGTTCCCTGCAGTGCTGGAGTCACCTTGTTGGATTTCAGGTGTGTTCTGGGCCTCAGCTCTCCATCAAAAAGGAAGGGGTAACGCTATCACCATGTCAAGGGGCTATCATGGGCACAAGCAGAAGGCTACCAAGGAACGTTCAGCTGCTAAAAGATTAATTCAGCAGTTGGCAGTGATTTTGCCCAGCTCCCCATCACTGCTGACCACAGATCTCTGAGAAGCAGAGCTGACAACACAAATTTTGGGTGGGAATAGCTGCATTTGCCCATAATGGCACTTGACACTATTCTTTTCGTGATGCCAGTGCCTCATTGCCCCTGAATCCTGACCCCACCACAGAGCTGGCCCCAGCTGGGTGCTTAAGTGTGGCCCAAAGTAGAGCTGGCACAGCATCAGGAGCAAAAGTGCGCTGGCTGGACTTTAGGACCGGCCCCATCACTAACTGCAGTGACACTACATTCAAGACTTCCCCAGACACCACTTGTGCATGAAGAAGTCTCCACTCTGTGCTCTCTTGCATGTTGGAGACCTTAGGTTGTTCCCTTTCACTGTTCACCCAGGTAGCCCAAGCAGGATACCCCTTTCCAGGCACAAGAAGCATCATGCTGATCTGGGGCAGATACATGAGTGTGCTAATTGCTGCCAACATCTACCTCATGAAGGTAAGCTGTGGCCTGCTAGTTGCTTGTGTGAGAGTATATGAAAAGATGGGTGTGATAGCTCTTCAGCTGCCCTCTCCGAGAACCAGGGACCTCACCCTTGAAAAGCACCCATTGGTGAAGAAAAGGCCCCTGGCTGCTCTGAGGAAGAGTGCTTTGCCCCAGCCTACACGCTATCTGCAAAAACATGCAAACTCTTGACCAATCCATCTCATTCAATTAAATCCCAGAGCTGTTGGACCAGAGCTTAAAAAGTAACCAGAGGAGAGGAAAGAAGGATTATTGCATCCCTTTGGAAAGATTTGTTCCCTATGCAGGGAGAGCCCTGTGCTTCCCTCCCTCCCCAGCTTCAGAGGAATTACCCACACAGTTTTGATTTGGTATTTCCCACCTCTCTCCCTCATTTCAAATCCTTGAGCTTGCCACACCTTCTGCACTGGAAACAAAGCCTTAAGATGAATTAGAGGAGAAAGGGAAAAGAAAGCACACTGATTCCCCAATTAGCACAGAACACTTAAGCAGTCAGATCTTTTAATTGTAATCACTCCAAACACAAAAAACTGAAGTGACAAACCCCACAGCTAATTCCGGCTGATTAAGTCACTCCCCATCCCAACGCTTGTGTATGTTTCTGGTTTAATTCCTTGGCCTCTGGACACAGTCCACTGATAAAGGCAATGCTTTATTTTTACTCTCCTCCACCCAAATCAGTTTGCTTCACTGAATTTTATTCCAGAGTCATGTCTGCACACCCAAGCTCTTTTCCCTGGTCTGGACCATGCCCTTGGGTCTTGTGGTGCCAGGAACATCCGCAGCACCTAAGGCTGGTGGTATGAGGAGCAGGTGGAAGAAAGGTAAGAGCCAACACAAAGTTCACAACATTCCAGAATAACTCAGGTGGGAAGGGAGCTCTGCAGGTCTCTGGTCTAACTCCCAACCAAAGCTGGACCACCTTTGAAGTTAACTTAGGTCCTCAGGTCTGTCCTGTCAAATAATGAGTATCTCCAAGTACAGAGATCCCACAGCCTACCTGGGACTGTGTTTTGATGACTAACTGCATTCCCTATGGAAATTTTTTCCTTTTATCTAATAGAATTTCCTCTGTTGCAATTCTGCCTCTTATCCTATTACTGTGAAAATTAATTAGGACCAAATTAAATCAGAAAACGAGTACACAGACTCAAGAAGAGCTCTCAATCCTCTGTGAAAAGCAGGGTGCACAGCACAGCCTCAGCTTTGAGCACAGCAGATTCAAACCAAGCTGTAGATTCAGACTTCCTGGGGATTAGCCGCAGATCAAGATGTGCATAGCTACATACTCCAATAGATATGACTCTCAAGAAGCAGCCTCTCCACAGTCTTCCCCAAAAGGGGCTCCTCTTCCCAGTATTCAGCATAGATACAGCGTTGGATCTTCTGAGATGGTCAGTCTACTCTTCCCACCCCTACACAGCATAGTGCCACCAGTTACCCCTTTAACCACAGGAACTCTCTATTTGAGCCTGATGTGCTCTCCTTCCAGCCACAGACACCTAGAGTAAAATCAGGATGGAGACAAAACCGATGACATTTGTCATCAGTTGAATAAACACCACCAAAGCAACACTGCGTGTGGAAGGACATGCAGCAGGGGATTCCATATATACCAAAACAGTGCAGAAGGGGATGTGTGAAAAGGAACCCAAGACTAGAGCTGGATCAGACTCTTTGCATCATTGTCCCTGCAGCAGGTTCTAAAGATGCCAGGGGACATCACATATCAGAGCAGGATCAAGGCATGGACCTTCAATTGTGAGACTGGCAATTCTTTTTGAAGGTCTTGACTGAGAAAGTTGGGACAGACATTGAGAAGAAAAAGAACTAGAAAAACTGTGTCAGACTAGTGCAGAGCCCTGTAACACATTTATTGAAGAAGACAGTAGAGAAGCAGACAGGAGGTGTAAATCTAAATGTGACAGTACATAGGAAGCTCCCCCTGAAGTGGAATCTGAAGCGCAGAATGACTGGGACCCCACTGCTTCATGATAAGATGTTATTCTGGGGTAACCATGGCCCTACTCAGGAGGAGCTGGTTGTTGAAGGACCCAAAGTACTGAAGGTTTGCATGACCTCTCTGGTTCCCATTATTCCTGTTGCTTCAGCACAGGAGCCAGCATGAAATGTCAAGTTGGTCTTTTGAGCTCAGAAGCAATGAGGTGCTGCAACTGTTGTACAGAGCTCACAGAAGGGTTTTCTCTGCTTATTGTTGCTTTGTAAATTAGTTCTTTTAATCAAAGTGTTCTTTACCTAAGAGCAATTCTTGGAAGCAGAAGCGTAAGTAGATGTGAGGGCTCAGCTTTCCTCTAGCACGCATCCCTCTCAGGTCCTGCAGCTGGGTGCAGAGGATCTGGTGCAGCACAGCTCACACCAACGAGCAAGGGAGAAGCAGGTTCCTGGTCATCACCACTCCATAGGACAAGGGAGGCAGAGTGTCACCCTGGCTCTGCTACTTCTAATTCTGCAGGTGCTCAACTGCAGTCAGGGTTAGGTCTTGCATAGTCAAACATGTACTTCAAACACATCCCCTTTCTGTAGAAGGGATGGCTCAGACTCCTTACGTTTAGTACATTGTGTTCAAGAATATCAAAGCCCAAAACTGTGGGAAATGCTGAACTTTTATTTCCTCCTGTAAGTAGGGCTGTGCTCACAGAAACACACTATTTTTTGTTAGTTGAAGTAAAGAAGCAATTCTCACAGAAGGGTGGGAGATGAAGGGTGTATAGCTTTACACTGAATCAGACATTTCATACCAAAGGCTTAATTCTTTTGTTTAGTCCTATAGAAAGGAAAAAAATAAAGAAACTAAATAGTCTTACTGAATCGGGGCAGGAGGGACAATCCTGATCCCAGCATAGGCTCAGCAGTTACAGTCAGGATGTGGGCGGACTCAGCTCCCTCCTCTGCCCAAAGGGGTTTGAAGCAGCAGGTCCCACATCTCTAGGGTGGGGAGGGCATACCAAACTGCTTCATCCCTCCCATTTTGATGGGTTTCCAGTTTACATGAGTAACAAAGTGTTCATTGTTGCAGGAGGTAGAGGCCACGGACTGCATCCCCAGAGAGTGGGTTTGACCTTGCACCTAGGAAAGGATCAGGAAATCATAGGAAGCAGGCAGGGTCAATACCCCCTGTGCTATTCCATTGCTTGCCTTTAAGGCCTTTTTGGCTGTGTGTTCAGGGAAAATCCTCACCTCTGCAAATATCATGAAATTGCCCCATGCACCATATAGAAAAGGTCCTAACCAAAGGAGCTTGCTGGCCAAGGAGAAAAGAAAACCACCTGCACACCTCCCCTCTCCTTCCCACTAAGTGTAGTGAGGGACTTAGCAGGGTAAATCCCAAGATGCTCAGGAAAAGGCCACATTTACTGCCCAGACTTCTCACTGCCCAGACCAGCAAGTCATGCAGACTTCCACCATGCACACTGCAAAGTAACCACGTCCAGGAGACAACTCCTCAAGCCTTTCTGCCAAGGTCCCCAAAAAGAGCTATTTGGCTTATGAAGAACTGAGGAGCAACCCAGACACTTGACAATACTGATCCATCACCTCCCAATTAGGTAGGAGGACAGGACTGCCCTGAGAGCATGGCTGGGGCCAGGAAATCAGGCATCCTTTGGTGATCAAATGGAGCCCGCTCTGTTTGCTCCAGTCTCTCTCAACTGCCTTCCTTCCCTCTTGCTACGTACTTACAGAAATAAATCATTTAATTAATCAGCCTTAAAGGAGAAATACAAACCCCATGTAGGTAATGGATTTTAACACTAGCTGCGTTTCTAGGGACAGAAACCCAAATCAGTTACTGGAGCTTACCATTCATTCATCTACATTAGAAAATGCATTTGCCTGCCGTTCCAGGCCCTGACCACCCAAGTGCAGTGCTTGCAGGAGTTATGCATGGCATTTAACAATGTCCACTGCCGTCACATTTTCCACTACTTCATGAGCAAGAAGACAACAGATCTCAACAGTTTCAATATCAAGAAACACTCTGTGCAAACCTCAACTCAAGTACTGGACACCATGGAGGACATTTAGCACACCTCAGTAAGTCCCTTGCACACTTCAAGATTTCCTCAGAGAATTTCTGCCACCCCACCCTTTCTCCTAGAGCTCAGGGCCTCTTGCATACCAGCCTCAGAGGGCAGGGCTTTCATCGGATATGTTTTGGCTGTCTCAGATTTTACCTTTTTAAAGTGAGAAGTTGTTCCAGTAGTCCTGCTACCAAATGCCACTAGATCTTCTCCAAAGATGGGAAGCAGCAAGAGCAGAGCTGCTCCATGAGTTGTCACAAGGGCAGTCACAGTCCCACAGTACCCAGGCAAAGCAGGGCTGGTAATGAGATCATTTGACAGCCCAGTAACTGTGAAATAAACATGAGACGAAGAGACAAATCCAATGCCAATCCCACCCACAAGCCAGGATAGACCTGAGCACACACCCACCAGCACAACTCACACCAGGACTAGATCCCAGGTGAGGCTGTTCAGGCTAATTAAAGCTTGTTAGTGCATGCAGGGCCCTGACACAGGATAGCAACCAGCATGACTCAGGTGTGCATCTCTTGTAGGTACCTGGTTTGCTTCAGTGGTTTGCCTGCTGGCCCCCAGCACGCAGCCGCTGCTGGACGGAGGCCCCACACTTTCTGCAGCTCACTGGGGTAGCACAGCAGCTTCAAATACCTGCCAAGTAGAGAGAGAAAAGCCACCCTTCTTCCTTTCTCTCTTTGGCTTTAATGTCCCCTATGCCAAGGTCTGGTAGGAATGAAGGTGTGTTGGTAAAAGTAGTGGAGAAAAGGCAGAGCACAATAATGAGCTGCACAGCTTAGTCCCTACAGCTGAAATGGGGAGATATAGGGCTGGGTTCACAAGAAGCTTCCACACCCCAGAAACACAAAAGAGAGCAGAGACAGATCTCCATGGCCAAACATGGGGTACCACCATGGTACTGAAAAATTCACAGCACATTAAACAAAACAAAGGTATTCAACCTGCCACAGGACTCTGGCCCCTATGTCCTGGTTAGCTGTCACTGGTACCAAGTTCTTCCAGCCTCAGCCTTACTCCTCATTTCTTTCTTTTCAAAGTATAACTGATAACTATGCATGTTCTTCTTTGTTCATTCATACTCTTAGGAGCCTTTCTCCTCTCTCATTTTTATTTCTGCTGTGTGTTTTGCCTTTGTACAATGCATCCTGTCTTCTCCATTTGCCTTCTGGCTGCAACACTTAACCAGCTGAGGTTCCCCACCCCCCCGCTAAGATTTTCCCCTCCTCCTGGAAAGTTTACAGAAGTGCTGAGGCTGCAAGCTTTGTCCCTCCCAGGAAGATGCATGGAGCAGGTAGGGTTGCTGTCCTGGGACTCTGGGGTACTCTCAGGTTAATTTGTGAAATTAACTTCAGACTCAGCAGCTGCTGTGGCTGCTGGTACTTCAAGGGAGAAGGAAAATGCTGATAGTAACAGCTGCCTCTATGATTTACGAGCCATATAGGAACACCTAGCAAGCTCCAGAGAGCTGCATATGGAAGGGGATTTTCCTGTGTATGACCTTCCTTAAGAGAAGGTACTAGGCACATGTTTGAGGGGAAATTGCAAAAGACTCCCTCAGTGGTGAGCAGTTTCATCTTCCTTTTGCCTACCTACACATCAACCCCCTCTCTGCCATAAGGAATGATGACAAAGCAGTGGTCTGAAGACACTTTCAGGGAAAGGATCCTCTTCTGTAAAACACTGTCCTCTCACCTCTAAGGTCTGTGAAGAAGGTGCTTTTCACTATCCCGATACCTCAATGTGACTTTATCTAGGAACTTTGCACAGTGACAAGTAGGTCAATACATGTGCAAATATGTAGGGTGGTGAGAAGAGGGGTTAAACATCCTTTTCTGTTTTATCCTTCTTGATGCCCTTCTGTGGACAACCTTTTCGTACAATTAGGGTGACCCAGGTTGCACAAGAGCTTATGCCAATGCAGCACTCACATTGTCATAATAGGTTGTAGGAGTTTCTCCCTAAGATGCACCGCAGATACCTTATCCTGCCTCCAAGGACAGTGCAATGCTTCCCCCGACTCCAGCTGGACAGCTCTAGCAGTAAATAACATCAGCTGATTGGGACGATAGTCCTATCTTCTCTTTCTGAACCATTACTGGAGGGGGAACAAGCTCTTCTCTGCAGCAGGAAGCCTTGTGAATTCCCCATCAAGACCACAAATACTCTCTGATTCTGCCATGATCCAGTGGATAGGGTACTGCACCAGGAGATCTGGAGACCTGAACTCTGCGTTTCTGTTTTTCTTGTTTATACCATTCTTGGGGGCTTTCTCTTGCTCTGCTTACATACCTCCTGGGGCATTCATGTATTCCTGTAGTGTGAATCATCATCACTGTTTCATAACATGAAGGCAGGTTGAAACTTTATCCAAGAAAAATGTAAAAATGAGCAGTCATGTACTTCTATGCCACCCTTGCTTCCACTGCATAAATTATGTTTTTTTTCTTTGTCCAGCAAAGCTAATCAGAAGCACTGTTGTGAGAGAGTCCCAGATGAGAAAGTTAAATTCTTCTGTGGGGGTGTAGGGGGTGTACACATACATGTATGTTGCAGGGGAAGGGAGATAAGGAGATTTTGGACTGGGTATAGAAATACCATTAGACACAAATATTGAATAATTATTAGTTATTTGCCTTTTCACTTCTCCAAAATCTTGATTTTGACTTGAAACCTATTACTTGATTAATAAACATTTAATGGCAGATTCCTTTAATTTATCTTCTGATAATAGACTCCAGCAGTCACATTTATGAGAGCTTGTCTCCATGACAGAAACTTGCTTTTTGTTTTTAAATGCAAACACAGCCCTGGATGTATTCCCATGAATCGAAGAACATGTTGTTGTTTTTTTTAAGAAGGACTTAGAACTAGGCTCATGATTAATTCACCAAATTAAATTAAACCAGTTGGCAACTCTGATTTAAAGTTGGCTCATTTTCACCCATCTGACTTCAAAATGGCAGAATGGATTTTGCTCAAACTTTAGAAAAAAAAAAGACCTTGCCTTTGGGAAAAGGAACAGAGCCTAGAAATAGAAATATGAAATAGTAATTGTATTTGTGTATCCTCCTTGGTCATCCAATGTTAAGCAGAAGAACTGGCTTGCCAGTGGCTCTGCCTGAAGGTGCATGGCAGGGGAGGGATGTCTTTGTCAGACGACGATGACATCCAGGTGCAGAACTGAGCAGTGATTCCTGCTCCAGCAGGAGTGCAACTGGCGGTGCTCAGCAGAGTACTGACTTTCCAGTCCTCTCCTAAAAAGAAGCTCCATCTGTACCTGCAGCACCTGCCTTTAAACTCAGTATTTTAAAAACTGGGCAGCAGCTCCTGTTGTGATCTTCACAGCTCCTTGAGGAGGGTGCGTCTCCGCATAGCAACTGAAAGATGAATCCAGTTGAAAATGTACTCATCATTCACCAATAAACCCACAGAGTGAAAGAATATACAGTGTGAGGATGTGGGTGGGTGAGGATGGATCTACCCTGTGGGATCGGGTACGCGGTAGATGGGCCATCTCAAAACAGTACTGCTGTGAGCTCTGTATTATGCCACCAAAATGCTGGCTTTATCTACATGGGGAGAGCTCTTTCCCGAGGGCTTGTACAGCAGAGATTTTAGACATGGAGCATGAAGAACACAGCCTCGTATCTGCCCTATCTATCTACTTCTGCTGATACTACTTCGTATTTCAACGACTCATACATTCTAATTGGTCTTGCATGTTCACCTGACAACATCTCCTAAGGGAGTGGTGTGAGTGCTAAAGCTGAGCTCTTCTGTTGTCACATGAGTGCAAGTATGGGGGAAAGGGATGGGCTGATCTTTTTCCTGTATAGTGGATCCAGGCTGAAGTCAGACCCTTCCTTGACACAGTGTAATGAGCTTTAGGGAGCTCTTCTAAATCCTGATCTAGGACCTGACCTGTAAATACACAACTGGCTACAGAGGTGAATTTTCAGTCCTAAAACTGAGGTCATCATAAAAACCACTGTCCATAACAGCTTATACAAGTCACATTTTTAACCAGGAACTCCTCTGGAGACTATTTTTCCAGCTACAGACCTTGCTATCATAATTTATGCCTTCATTATTGCAAGGCCAGACTCCTGCATTGTGCCTAGTATGATGTCAAAACTTAAGTGAACCCATTAACCAAAGCTGGTGCAGACCCTGACATGACGCTTGTCAGCAACATCTGTTGCTGGCTTGTTTGACCCCAAGCATGCTTGCTTCCTGGTGGTTTATGGGAAGCAGGTTTTACAGTTTGGTTTTTTTGGCCAAGTAGCCAAATGTCTCAAACCTGCCTGTTTTGGAGGTAATAGGTCCTCAGTTTCATGGAGAAGGAGCCTTCATCCCTTCAGCAGACATGTCCTGGGACGCTGAGTTACTTTTGCTTGTGTTTGCAGCAGCCTGCCCAAACAGACCCTGTGGTCATGGAAAAGCCCTGTTTTCCTACATAGCCCTTTTGGTGTAAGAAATGGAGTGACAGAGCTGGCTGTTGGAAAGGAATGTGGGCTATTTCTAGGCTCTTCGTGACTGAACAGCTCTGTTTGGGGGAAAAAGTCCATGAGCAGGATTCAAGGTTGAATCCTCTGGCTGATACTGCATTTCCCACGGGCTGGTGAGAACACATGGAACAGTTAATATTTAAACTGTTGACACAGTGCCCGATTTAGACAGCTGCTTCAGCATCACCCTCATTTGGAGAAGTGTATTGTCTGGGGGAAAGCTGCATGATCTAAACAGCAAGCACAAAGTGTCTAGGCTCCCTCAAACCACGTGTTTGAGTTGCAGCTGAGTCGGCTCGGCTCCTTTTACTCTCCAGGCGAGAATGACTTACAAGGGCTTTTCAGCACAGGGTCTATTAAATGAGACTTCGGAAGACAACTGGCTGGAAAATGTTTGTTGTTCTTTCTTTTTTTTCCTTCAAAAATCTACATTTTTTCAAAAACTGTAAAAAAAAGTGAAATCATGGTGGTTCAAATGAAATGCTTTTCAGCTGCCTTGAAATAAAATACTTTATTTCATTTAAGTTTTAGTATCCATTTTGCTATCAATTTTTCTTTCTTCTGCCTCTGCCTGCCTGAAATTAGTTAATGAAAATTGTGTTGATACAGGTCAAAACATAATTTATTCTTGGACACAGAATGCTCCTAAGATTTATCAACAAAAAATGAAACCTTTTTAACACTGAAGATTTCACATGCATTAAAGATATTAGTTTGAAATTTTCAAAACAACTCTTTTTTTAGAATCTCTGTTCTTTCTCAAATTTAAGAGGCTACATATTCACTTTAATGCATGATAGTTGACAGAGCAATGCACTAGACTCTGCCTTGTTGCTACATTCCAAACTTTTGGAGGTTGATCTGCAGTGGTATTTCCTGCAAATAGAGTTAGGAGGGAGTGTATTGATATTCTTGCATGCTATTATACAAACTGATCTTGAGGTTTTCTTCTTTCCAACAGCAAGAGAATTTCCAGAATAAACCGATCTAAACACGCTATTAATGTTTTTACAAACTTTGCATATCACTTTGGATATTACTATTATGCAACTTATATGCCCAAGTCATTGAAAAGTCAGAGTAACTTGGATGCTTCAGTCACTTAAGGGCTTTTGAAAATGTGGAGCTCTATCATTATGTGACTATTCAATAAGTTTACTAGCACCATTAAGGATAACAATGTCCCTGCTGTTATTAACAAAAAATCCTTTCAGTACCCCATAACAGAGGTGGGCAGGTATTGAATTTAACAGCTTGTTTGTTGCTGCCAACAGTGTAGACCTACCCTATCTGGGCTTCCAGGATGTTTGGGTATATACTGGTGCTGCTTACTAAGGATACGGATTAATATAGCAGAAGTGCTGAAATTCTAATCTAGACAAAATATTCTTCATAAAAGGACAGAGGGTATTTACACTGGGCAGGTGTGAACCCTGAAGATTGTCTATGGATGTGAAGCAATTATTAGCACCTTGTCCCAAACTACGACTAGAAGAAATCATTAAAGCTTCTTTCCTGTTGCAGTATGAGATCTTGCCATGAAAACTCAGGGACAATAGATTAAACAGAAGAGAACAGGAAGGTAAAGTGAGATTAACAGGGCTAAAACCTCACTTTAAATTAAATGACATGGCAAGATGAGGAGTTTTTCCAGCAGCTAAACATAAACACAGTTATCTCTTTAATAAAATGAAGGCAGGAGGAAAAAAAGCATCACAGAAAATCTCCAGAGTGGCAGATTAGCAGGAACTGTAACTCACCATCGCAGCTTGAAAAGATTTCTGTTGTGCTGCTCTCCTCTGCTCTAGACTCCCATTATTTAAGCATAAACACGGCAGACACTATCCACTTGCCATTTCTCTTTTAAAGCTACCAAATAATTGGCTCTTACTGTTTCTATTGGGGGTCAAAGCCTCCGTAGCTTTCATCTATGATTTTGGTGAGGCTGAGACGCTCAAGAGTTTGGACATCCAAGACTGAGGACTGGATGTCTAGCTCACGTGTTAGGTTTCAAAAAGCTTCAGCTTTAAGCAAATATGACATCAGTGGGAAGGAAGTCTAAGAGGAGCAATGCTCCCAGGGCCTGCTCACCACTGTGGCTGTGCCAGGAAAGGGCAGCCTCTCAGCTCAGCAGGGCTTTGGGGCTTTTAAAGACAAGAACTGTCCTAATGGCTGGTGAGGAGAGCTAAAGGTTGAATTGTCATATTTGAGGAAAGCAAGGTAATGGTTTCATATTATATATAGACTTCAGTGAAAAAAAATCCAAAGGCAAAAAAGAAACCTTCCTCCCCATCACGTGCCAAATATTATACAGTTGGTTTGCTGAATGGGTGGTGGCTTTGGTTGGTGTTGGAGAGGGGAACAAGGACTGGATTTCACATGTTGAGTGCTGAATGCAGTTCCTAGCATGATTTTTTTCCCGACTTGTCATCCTAGCACCCACACTGATCCCACTGGCAGTAGGTCCCAGCTGAGAAGAGATACAGATACCTGAATGCCCAGCTGGAGCATATCAGGCATTGTAAATTCTCCTGTTTCCTGCCCGAGTGTGGGGGAGACAGCATCTCTCTGCTTTAGGGATGCAAGAATGGTCCTGTCAGTGGCAAGCAGACTTCCAGCATCCCACCAGGGTCCCTGCACTCATCACTTTCCCTGTATTTTTTTTAATTGTTAGATGTATGCTTACAGCACAAAGTCACAGAGGTGTGGAGCAGACCAAGCTGTGAAGAACGCAGCCTGGATGGAGCATGGACACCCAGTGCAGATGCTGTGAGGGATTTTAGGGTAGTAACATCACTTTGCACCACAGGGAAGTAGAGATACAAAGCCAGCCCCCTCCTTTTACCTGCAGTCATAGCTGACCATGCTTCCCACCTCCCTAAGAGCATCCCCCCACGTCCCCGCAGCCCCTCACTGAGCGATGCTGACACACTGCAGCACCCCGGCTGCTTAACACACTCGCCCACTCTGCAATGGCTGTCCAGACAGCCTTACTTGCACTTCCAAAAAACTTCTAGATGACCTCAAAAGGCCAAGCCTTTTAAACTTTTAAAAATAAATTTGGGAGCTTAAGACTCAGCCTATTAACATGAAATACCTCAATGCCTTACTTTAAGTGCATCCGTCATTTCTGGAAATGGTCCTGTCTAATCCACTTTTGCTTAGCATGACAAAGTCTAGAAGTGCTTGAGTACTTTATTTGCTTGTGGAAATAGGACTCAAGAGCCTTTGAAAATGTAATGTCTGATCTTTGTTCCTCAAGGTTAGGATAAGTTACTCACCTTATGGTGGAACAGTAAGACTGGGGATTTATTCTAATTTTCCCCTCTGCTCTAGGCAGTGTCACAGAGCTTGTGTGTATCCCAGCTCTTGGTTCAACCCAGCAGAATGCTTAGACATGCAGAAAACTTTGCCTGAGTCTTAGCAAAGTCCTTTGGACACACATTTCAAATGGCATCACTACAATTATGTTTAAAGTTAAGGACAAGTTTGAGTCCTCTGGATGGTAAAGTTGATTTGCTTTTCAGAGGCCAGTAATACAGATTTGGCCTAAAGACAGTGCCTTGAAAATGGAAACATGTAAGAACATTCAAACCAGCAGAGAAAAAGTTGACTGTTTCTCCTTAAAGGCTGTATTTTATAATTGTTACTTTTGTTCTGGGTAGGAAAAAAAAAGCAAACCCAAAAGCCCAAGAAAGATTCCTAACCAATTAATAATTAACAGCGTTCAAGTACATTTATGTCCACATACAGCATTTGTTAAAAAAGAAATATTTTTGTGTTTCAACACCTTTTTTCAAAAAAAAAAAAAAAAAGAAGAAATTCAGGTACACATTACATTATTTTGGCACTGGTATGGACCATTTTTAAAAACATTTGTTGTTAGTATTTATAATGGTTTGTACAAAATTGTAAACTATTTTCAAGTTTGTTTGTTTTTACTTTTGTTCATCATCACCTTTCAAAAACTGTCACTGCAGGAACAAAAATACCCCAAACAAAACCGCAAAATAAAATCAAAGCAACTCTCCTTGCCCCCTCCCACCCTTCCCCCTGCCCTCCTGCCCACTCTCCCTGAAGAAGATGAAGGAGACAGTTTTTGAAAGCACCCAGCAGTAATTGGTGAGCACACCCTTCCTGGGAGCCCTCCTGCAGCATGGGGCATGGGCTCCAGTGCCTCTCTGACTGACACAGGGTGGCTCTGAGAGCAGAAAGTGCCACCCACCAATCACACCTTCTCACCTCTCGAGTAGACAAAGATGGCTCTTTAAGTCATTTTATTTTATTTCTTTGTTGTTTTTCCCTTTTTTTTTCTTTTTCCCGTTTTTATACAAAATTTTCTACATCTAAATCACTTTGCTAGAAACATTATTTTTCTTTCCTTTTTTTTTTACATTAGTTAAAGCAGAATCTGCTTTTGTGAAAAAAAGACAAGGATCAAGGTCTTATTTCATGCAGAAAATGCAAATTAAAGATCATAAAAATGGGTGTTTTGTTCTGTTTTTTTTGTTATTGTTGTTTTTTGTTTCTCTTTTTTGTAACACTGTACAGAATGCAACGCAGCCACTCAGAGTATGTTAAGATGGTTCACAGCAGTCCCTTTGATAGTATACATTGACATTGACATTGATCTCCCTGTCCTGTTGTCATTGTTGTTCAGTTAGTTGTTTGTCTGAATTTCAGGCCACTTAAGATGTCCCCAGTTAGAGAAGATGTTGCCGCTTCTTCATCTTTGAGAGGAAGACGGATGGGTGCAGTCTGAGAGGATGATACATTGGCATAAGTGTTCTAGATTTTCCTGGGAAGGATGCCCCAGCCTTAGAGGTCTAATCTTGTTTGCTTTCATACCTCTTGGTGTAACATCCCTGTAGTGAGCACATTGTGAGAGGGCATTTGTCCTTCAGAAACTGGTTTCTCTTCTGAAAGGGGATGTGATTTCACACAAAGACAATATTATGACATGTCAGGCAATGGAAAGAAAAAATACCGCAGACTGGACAACAGTCCTGCCATCAGGGTCACAGGTACTTGCCGATGGGATGGGATGTTTCTCAGTAACTGTTGAGGCTTTCCTTTATTCTCAGTTTTCCAATTTTCTTCTCCAGCACCTAGCTATTCATCTTTCCAGATCTTAGAAACTCTTCTCTGTGACAACTGCTGAGCCTTTCTAGGGGGTTGCTCACTAAGAATCTTCCCTTTTGGCCTGCCAAGCACATTGGCCCTGACCCAGTGAAGCTGTCAGATCCAGGCATGATTTTAAGCAGATGTGCAGTCATCAGGTCTGCTCCTGTGCTCAGACTTGAGCAAGGGCTGGGGCTTTGCTGGGCTGGGGTACTGTGTAGGTTTAATCCCACCACGTTTCTCTGCTTTGCCCATCCCCTTCTTGCTTCAGTGCAATTGGAATGGGAGAGAGAAAGGTTGGGGCAACCTCACCTCCCTTGCTAACCTCTTCCTTCATCAAAACCTAGCCTTGGCAGGGGCTGAAACTCAAGGATTTCTGCCCAGTCTCTGCCTGTGAGAGGCTCTGGGACACATGTCCTTTCTGCCTCCAAATTCATGGGGCGCGAGGTTGGCAAGATCTCTAACAACAGCCTGGAAGCTGCACTAGCAAAAGATACATTCCTTTTCAATACACCCCTGATGGGTCCCCAGATGTCCCTGAGGCAGGTAGCACAGCGGTCCCCAGAACTTCAGGTCCTGTGGGTCACTGTCTCTGGAGAAGCAAGGTTAAGCATCACCAGCTATGCCAGTGCCAGCTCTCTCAGAAGGCGCGCCTCCTCTTTGGCCTCCCACCTGACATGTCATGATATTGCACAACAGCCACTGTTGCAGTGAGGAGTTACCTGCTCACCTTCTGCGCTCACCACTGAGACCCTCTGGTCTCGCTGGGAAAGGCCATTGCCTTGGCAGGGCTTGGTGCTGCAGCAGCACAGGCTCCATGGCCCTGGGCACAGCCAGGGGACGGTGATGAGAGAGAAGAGGCGAACCAAATGCACCATCCCCTACAGGTAAAAACAAAGAGGACTGAGTGGGGTCAAGCGAGTCTGTCTCAGTATGGGGCAGAGCATCTGTCAGCGAAGAGGCAGTGCCAGTTCCTTTCTCTGCAGAGAAGAGTTGAGATCAGCCACAAAGAGAAATGCCTCTGCTAACCTGAGACAAGGTGTTCCTGATGTTGAAAAATAGGCCATTGCCCCTTGTCTGAGTCCACAAGAGGCATTGGCATCACAACAAAGGCAATCACATTTTCTTTCCTTGCTGGCCTGGCTTCTCCCAGCCTGTTGGTCCCCAAGCCCTCCCCACCGGGCTCAGCAGCACCAGGGCTATCTGTGCAGCTGGGCAGCGTGAGCCACATGACGGCATACCCAGCAAAGCATACTGTGGTCAAAGACATGTCCAGAGGGGTGAGAAAGTCAGGGAAAAGATCTTTGATGCTCCTGCCTGGGCACTCTGTCCACTAGATGCCCAGCAAGGTCCCCCAATAAGACCTGGACCCAGTGTCTAACTGAGTATGGCAATTAACCCTGGAGCTGCCCCATGTCATTCAGCTGGCATAGCACTGAGAGCTGGGAGGCATTAGCCTTTACAGAAGGCAAACCAATACTGATCTACTGTTTAAAATACATACTGGAAGAGATATTATCACCCTCTTCAAAAAAATAATGTTACTCACCATTGTGCTATCTCATCCTTTCTGGGGGAAATGTCTGCCAGTAAAAATGCCAAGCTCAGCCTGTGCAAATGATAATATGTGCATCCCTGTATCATAAGTGGGTCTACCACCTCTCATCTCCCCACTTTGCCATACACATATTCAATACTACTCTGTAAGTGCTTTGTGCCTGTGGCACTGGCAAGTTCTGGCTGTCTTAGATGGGAGCAGGCCGCCCACAGCATGGAGCTGAGAGCAGAAGGTTTGGGATGGTTTGGGTCCATTGTCTCTAGGGAGGGTGATGACAGCATAAGCTTCTGGGAGCAAGAGACCACATTTTGTTCCAGGGTTTTATAGTCTAGAGCGCAATGGGATGCAGGAACTCATGCTCACAAAACTCCTCCGTGTTTTGTCTCTGCAAAACACCCGTCCTTGCTTACCCACCATCTGCTCATCAGCAGAAATGGCTAAGTCAGGGCCTGTGTGGCTGCACCATACTGATGCACTCTAGCTGGAGTGGCAGCTGCAGTGGAGAGAAGCTTTACTGCTGAAGAATGGCCTTTCCTAAGAGGATTGAGACTTCCCTCTGGCCAGCCTTCCACATAAAGTTTTTTTCTTTTAGCCTCGCTGTAGTAACACAACATTCATTAGCCCAGCTGTAGAAAGAAGCCACACTTCTGCCCCATGAAGGCAACACTGTCCTCTGATTTTCCACAGCACTAAACATAAGATAGGCAACATAAGACAGGCAATTTCTCATATTTCTTTTTACCCTTGACGCTCCTTCCAGTTCAGACAAAGATGGATTGTAAAATAGAGGGTTACCCATATGTCTCGGACCCACTACCATCATCATCCTTGGCATTCCCCATTAATCATTTCTGCTAACTGGAAGTTGCATGGAAACCAAGTGTCCCTCAGTCCAAATTCAATCAGTGCCCTACACTTGAGCCCACTCATTTGTACTTCTGACGAAGAATTTGTCTCTGCAAGGCCAATAGCCACTAAAAAAGATAACTGAGCTTAACACAAGGTCCCCGCTTTGCACTCTCTTCCAAACCCATCCTTCACAAACAGCCAGGAACCCACAGGCAAGGTTCTATTGAATTGCAAAGCATCTTAAGATAAATCTTTTCACATGGAGGGCTTGCTTTGTACCTCTTCTGAGCACCTGGGCATTTCCTAGCAGTTGTCACCCTAGGCTAAATCACAGGGTGGAAAGCAGCAGCAGCAACAAAAGCTTCTCAAAGAAAGTTCAGGCTCGTACTGCCTTTACTCCAGCTGCATTACTTCATTTATGCAAGTGATAACCTGATATCATCTTCACCGCCTTCACTACATCCCAAATACAATAAGGCATAGTGCAGGTTGGCTCTCCAGGAAGAGACCATGTGCGCAAGAGATGATTAGCATCTAATACACAGCCTCCTCCCATTGGCCTCAGGGGTGGTGGGATCAAACACTGAAAAGTTACTTGCATACCATCACTTCCACCTCTACTGCCCACCTCTTCTTTATGGCCCGTGGGGGTGGATCAGGGAGCCAGCCCTGAGGTCACCACCCTGCCAGGCTGCGCCTCCGAGCAGGCACAGGCACAGGCACAGGTTTGCCCTCCAATCCCTGTGGGAAAAGTCTGGGGAAATGCGTTTATAATATCAGCCTGGAGGACAGTGCTTCTTTATTACACTTGTCACCTTTCAGCTGTTCTTTACTTCTGAATGTACAGAACCATTTTTATTTGGTTTACATCAAGACATTAGAAATCAAACATCTTTTTTTTTCTTTCAAAAAAAAAAGAACAAAACCAAACAAAAAACAAATGAAAAATAAAACCCAAGCCCCAATACTATATACATGTTCTCCTCCCCAGTCTCTGCTCCCCTCCCTCCCTCCCACCCTTCCTCCCTCCCTCCCAGCATCTGTGTTAGGTCCTGCTTCCAACACATAGGTTTCACATCTCTCACCCGGCCCATGCCCCCGACCCAATTTCCATGTCTACTGTAAAGACATCCCGCCCTGCTTGGTAAGCCCAATCTCATCTCCAAGAAAGCATTTGGTAACCCACATGGCATTTCTTGCCCAGTTGGCTCTGATCTCTGACACCAGGGTAGAGCTTAGCCGTTGCCCCAGCTTGGCAAGGTGGTCGCTCCCCTGTGCATCCCAGCCCAGCTCCTGCAACATTGTCCAGATGCAAATGATTGTCCCTGCTTAAAGGGACTGAGCTCATACTGACGGCAGTGCACCGTGAGTCTCCCTCTATTTTCCCCGTTCCTGACCTCACCACCTCCCAGAGACTGTGGTCTCTGCCCGCCGGGGACTGCTGCCATGGCTGGGTTTCCTTGAGTGCTGCCCGCAGCTGCACCCAGCCTGTCTGACTCAGTGGAGGTCCCTGGTTTTCAGTGCTCTAGTCCTTTCAAACCTGTTGTATTGCACATATATTTTCGCTACCTCTCTCCTATTTGCTTTGCTTCTGAAGTTACAGTTCTCTTCCACCAACAACCTCTTCCTCATCCCATCCTCCCCATTAGGATTTCAGTAACCACCTTCCCTAAAGCCACTGTCCTTTGGTCTGCAGCTCCAGAGGTTTCTCTTCTGCCTGGTAACAGCTCAGAGATTTAAAACCCCTTCCTCGCCCCAACCCCCAAAAGAAAACAAAACCAACTCCCTCCCCCACCCCTTATCTCCTCCTGCCAGAGCCTCTGGAGCAGATCTGGTCAAACAGACTGGCCCGATCAGTTCCCTGCACGGCTCTGTTTCTGGGAAGTGGATGTGCTGTCCATTGGACAGAGGAAGTGCCAAGCCTTGGCAGGTTCCCTACTTATTTGCAAGACATAAGCTGCTGGCGGGGTGTCAGATGTGCATGCAAGAAAGCTGGATGCCAGTTAAGACCTACAGTCCTGTTTGTTTCATGCACTGTGAACTTATCCTATATACACTATGGGCTGGTTTATGCTTGAAGACATGAATATAAAGGTATACATTTTCCTTTTACCGTAGTAACCAAAGCTTTACTTTCACCCATGGAATAGCAGGGGATTGCTACCAGGGCTCTTATTTTCCTGTTTTGCTCTTTCTCTCATTCTCTTTTCAGTTCTTAATACTCAAGGTGAAGGGGGGGTAGGAGGGGGACAGGTAGGATTACAGTCCCAAGGTCCTAGTTCCTAAAGGTCCCTGAGTGACAGCACTATACAGTATCAGAAAATGTAGCAATAGAGTTGTGTTGGCCATGTATATCCTGAGAGAGATTTCATTTCTATTTCTCCTCTTCCTTTTCCTCCTCCACATGCCTGCCTTAGGCTGTTAGGCATGGCAAAGGTGCAAAACACTGTCCCCAAGCCCAGCTCCCTCAGGCAGCCTGGAAGGTTCCCTCACACTCCGGTTACAGTCTCTGCTAAAAAACCACAACGCAGCAAGCAGCAGTCCTGCCCCAAGCTGCAAACAAACCAAGTCCCAATCAGAACTGCCTCCTGCACCACTGCAGCAAAAGTCAGAAGAAGCTCCACTTTGGAACAGCACTCACAATTTCCTCCCTCTTTCCCCACTTCTCTCCCCACAAAGAAAAGGTGGACAGCAGCAGGCACGCAAGCTGCAGCGTGGAAATCCCCACCACCTTTCCAGTAACACAAGCTTTGTACCCACTGCATGAGAGGTTCATGCCTTTCCTTTCCTCATGCTTGTGATGGCTTGAAACCTCTGAGCCTTGAGTATGATTAAAATGCCATTTTTTCTCCACTATCCCCTTTCTGGATCACTGGACCTCAAAATGAGACATGGGTTTGTTGCCTTTCTTAGGGGTGGACATAGGCAGCTATGGAGGGGGAAGATGGAGGTGCCACCTGAGCTCTGGAGGAGGGCATTTTTAAAGGCCTTCAGCATTCTTCCTTCACCTCTGTATGGGAACACATTTTTCTATTACTCATTCGACTCACAGGACGCTCAGTTGTTCTCCCGCATTCTGCCCCATCACCAGAAATTGTAAGGCAGTTCCTGAACTGTGAAAAGTCCTGACTGCACACTCTTTGGCAAGGATTGTTGTGTAGGACCAAATAGTCCAGATGTCTGAATGTACTAAGACTGACTCTATGAAGTAAAACTGACCTGGTAATACCAGGTCAGAAACATTCAAAGAGAGAAACTAGGATGACTCCTGATAAGAAAGAGAACCCAGCCAACAGAGAACTGAGGCAATAGCAAAGGAGTCTGGCTCCCAGTCCCAGCTCAGCTGAGCAGTGCTTTTCCCCTGGAAAGCTTTTGGATTGTTGCTATGAAATTCTGGGCTCAGTCTCTGATTGAAGCCTCAAATATTAAACACAGCCCCCATGTGCTTGACCTCCAGCTGCTGGAGGCCCTGGGCTGCACCTGCAGGGTGCTGGAGGGGTCAGTCAGGACCCCACTTCTTGTGGGGCTCAGTGCCCAAGCAGCAAAGAGCATCATCTGTGTTCTGCTGCCCCTGCCAGTCTTTGGGACCAGCTGAGAGAGCTCTCAGGTGCCTAACTCCTACTACACATTTGTCAGGCTTTTATTACAACTAGCAAATTACTGGAGTTCCTGAGTCATCTCCCTCAGCTTCATAATTTCTTACCACATGGCCATTTGTTCTCCCTCCAATCTTAATAGGCTTCGTATAACTGCCTCTTTTTTTCCCTTCTATCGTTCTGGCCACCCTTTACATTGCAATCACATATATAAAGGGTGAGTGTTTAGATATTTTATTTAATCATCAATCAGCTGGTTAGACTCCCCTTAAAAACTGAACCTGCTGATAGGCAGCCTCCATCTGGGAACTGCAGTCATCTGACATGCATTTATCCACCTACATTATACTGCTGATGTTATAAAACACAACTTTATGACTTCCATTAAAACATTTAAAAGCCATTTCCAAATAGAATGCCACTAGAAAGTGTAACTTTCTCCATCGGCCAAGCTTTAACTTTCTGTGTATCAGGTAGACAAAACCACCCAATCCAGCCCTAGCCCTATTTATCCAGCTCCATTCACTCTTCAGACTCTTATTACTATACACACCCATTTAGACCATAAACTGCAATAATATTGGGAAAACCCATTTTCAACAGCATGGCTTTTGAATGTGGAAACCAGCAAGAGACTGTTCTGCAGGGCAGCTGGGAATCTAAGTCTGATTTAACAATTGTGCTAAAACCTTGGTGAGTCCAGGTAGGCCTGGACCAAATGTGTGCCTGCATGAACGTGAGAGAGGGAGGCAGAGATTGGGGGCAATTGAGAAGGATGGATGTTCTACCTTTATGCTTAGGATTCTGTTAGTAGAAAATGCGTAAGACACATTACTGATAAAAAAAATAACAACACATATTACTCTGATGAGCCCTGATCCTGCTTCATCCAAGTCAAGGCAAAACTTTCCATGACTTCAGTGCTACTAGGTCAGGCCTATAGTGATTTATATTTTCATAGCACTGTACAGACATAAATTAGTAAATGAAAAGATGTGCATTAGATGCATCTGTCATCTGAAAAACAGAAGTTTCCCTGGTCTCAGAGGGTCACTCCGCTCTCCCAAGCAAAGGGAATCAAGGCAAAAGGAAGAGAATGCTAGCAGGAAAATAAAGGGATGGTTGGATTCAAGGCAGTGTGTGTGTGTGTGTGTCTGGCATGTAAAAACCTCCATCAGATAAGAACAAGGTTCTCATCCTTACTCCAGGAATGGCAGAATGACCCTAGGGTTAAAGTTTTGCACTTGTGAATTTATTATTTTCATGGCTTTTATTAATATTATAAGGGAGATTATCAATCATCAGTGATTACCAAAGTGGCCAATAATTCAGTGATTTTCCTGAAAGTCACTGGCTCCTTTGGAAAAAGTTGACCTTGCTTTCCAAGGCCAAGTTACCCTTCTGTACCTCTATAATGAGTGCCTGTGGATGGAAGCTGCTACAGACTTAGGGGCTTCCACAAGCACTGACAAACTCAGCATTTTCATTGCAACTCTCACCCTGCCCAGTCTTTGAAGACCATCGTCTTCCATGCTCCATGGAACTCTACTGCATCCTTAGTTACATATTGTGCAAGAAGAGATGCAGGGTGCTCTTCTCTACACTCTGCATGTATTAACAGACATAAAGCGAGGCCTGGTAGAAGCAGTACAGATCAGAGGGTAGCAGCAGCCCACCATTTGCTTCTGAACTTCTTAGGAAAGGGGATAGTAATCATTTCCAGATTTTTTCATCCTGAAGCACAACAAACTTAACGACATCCACCCTTTTCTGCACCTTGCCATAGGCTATGGTCACTCAGTGGGCTGGAGTGTGAAGTCCCTTGCCTGGCACAAGGAACACACAGGTAAAGGCAGGGAAGGATTGAGTTTTCAGAGTCCTGCAACTGCTTTTCTCCCCAAACTCAGTAAGAAAGATGCAGGGTAGAAATGATGAGGAACAACCCCTCTTTTCAGGACTGAATCAGCTTAGTCTACTAGAGATCAGATGCCAGTGTTGAACAGCAGCTCTGTCCCATTGCTGATCCCCAAAGCCCTCTCTTTGCTCAGCAAGTATATGTTTGCACAATCTACCTCCCCAGCTCTCTCTAATACAAGCTGGGACTCCAACTCCAACCTTGCGAAGTTGCAATGAGCAAACAAAACCCTGCTATTCCCCCCCCAAACACTGCCAGTTAAATGTCATCTGTGTTCTCTTTCTACAAAAGACATTACAAAACCCCCCTCCCCAGCTCCCCTCCCCAGAAAACATGCTTGCACACACACATCCATATCTACATGCATGCGCACATACACACACACAGCTGTGCTGCGCGCACACACACACACAGACACACGCATTCATACAGGAAAAACAGCTTGCAAACTCCTGAAGGTGGAAAAAGGCAACTTGCAAATGTGCCTTTGTTTTTGATAAGCTCCCTCCTCCCCCCCTCCCATAACCCCACATTGCCCCTTCCCTCCCAAATAATTGCCTTGTCCTCCCCCCTTCCCAGCTCTTCCAAAATAAATATTCTTTTTATTTGTTGGTTTAAAAGATTCTTTTAGGCTTGTAAGCAAGAGAGAGGGAGAGAGAAAAAGAAAAGAGAAATCTCATAGCATGAGAATGAAACCCCACCATCTCATGAATCCATGAAAGAATAAACATGAAGGTGTTAAGAGCAGTGACAGAAGAAAGATTAAAAAAATATAGTAATACTGAGAAGAGAAAGGTGAAATTCGGTAGTGAAATGGAAGTGAGAATAGCGCATTAGTGAGCACAGCCAAAGATAACCTATCACCCCCACCAGTTTTTGACTCAATTTCTTTAAATCTCCCTCCCCCCCTTTTTTTAAACTTTTCTTGGTTTTTTTGGTTTTTTTGTGTGTGGTTTTTTTTTTCTTTTTTTCTGTCATTTTTTCTTTTTTTTTCTTTCTTTTTTTGTTTTTGGTGTTTTTTGGTTTTTTTTTACAATGGTTTAAGTCCTTCAACAGGAAACCAAAATCAAGACAAACACATCCCTCCCTGAAACCAAACCCCCTCCCATATACCCTTCTCTCCCTTACCCCCCCCACACTCCATGGTTCTACATGTGCTGAAAAGAGAAGAGTAAGCTTAGAATAAATCTAATGAATCAAAGGAATAAATGACGATGATAGTAAAGAGTAAAACCCAAACCCAAAAGACCACAACACTCCTGTGTTGTCATTGTCTGAGTGTCTGTCCCTATCTCTCTCGGAGGCTGCAGGCATCAATTTACATAGTACAACCAGTAAACAAGGTTGAAGAATCCAAAGGTGATTGGAAAAATGATTCGTGACCACTTGTCAATGGTGCTGACGTCTGTCAGGTCTGGAATTTTGAGCTTCAGCTTAGATGACCGCCGGCGGAGACGGCAGTTGGCACGGTTGCGGGCTGCAGCATGGTGGGTTAGTGGGACATGGCGGTCCAGGGTTGGGTGGTGACCAAATCCATCCCGAGAGGCGAGCTGCTTGCGGAACTGAATTCCTGAGCCTTCAAAGGACATGACAGAGTTTCGAGAGTCTCCAACGCTGCTCATCATGTCCGTGGCCAGCAGCTCGTTGTTCATCTCCAGAGTGCTGAGGAGGATGTTACCATAAGGGTCAACCTAGAACAGGGAAGACAGAGAGAAAGGTAGCAGGGGTGTCCTGTGCACAATGCACAGAGGGCCACACCATCAGGGGTGATTTTGAACTGTTTTCTGTGTAACAATACCACTGATTGGGTCATTTGTGAGCTCTGAACCTGGAGTTCTGCATTTGAAAATGTTGTCCACTGATGCTGGAGTTGAAGGACTAGCCACATGTGCTTGCAGCAAACTTTTGAGCGTGTTAGTGTGATTCTGCCAACACAGTAGGACCAAAAGTCACAGGGGTACTTTTGGGTACACCTGCCCTGTGCAAGAGGATGGTCCTGATAAGACTGACTTGAGGATGATGACAAAATGGTCAGGGAGAAAAGACTCCCAGTAATCACCAGACAGGGGAACAGGAGTTCATCTATCGCGATGAGGAGAGAGGCTGCTCCATAGCTCACCCAGGACTGAATGAACAGTGGAGAGTCTGAATTCTCCTGCCACAATGAAAGAAGGGGACAAACCTGCTCTCTCACCCTCTTCTCCTCATAACGGTGGCGTTCATTGTTGGCCTTGCTGATCCGTTCACTCTGTTTCTTTTGCTGCCGGGGACCTCGCCCGAAGAATATGTAGTTGACAAAAGCATACTCCAGGAGTGCCAGGAACACGAAGACAAAGCAGCCCATGAGGTAAACATCAATAGCCTTGACGTAAGGGATCTTGGGGAGAGTCTCCCGCAGATGGGTGTTGATGGTAGTCATTGTAAGTACCGTGGTGACCCCTGTAAGGAGAGGGTAGGTGCTCTGTTACCAAGGTGGGATGGTTTCCTGAAATGCCACTCTCAGCTTCCCCATCCCTCCTCCCAGCTGGACAGCCTCAGGAGGAATGGGAGCAGTGCAACTGGGAAGAAAATTGTCATTATTCTAAGCCCAGCTGCCCAGTATAAATTGCAGCAGAAAATAAACCAGCTGCCAACAGTGGGAGAAAATGTCAAAGCTGAGTATCATCAGGATGATGGGGATCAACATCCTCTGGGCCTTGGTTCTTTAAGTCCTCCCTGATCCTCCTTCTTTCTTTCAGTATGATAGGAAACATTCAGTTTTGCTCTCAGTCTCTCAACCTCTTCTCCCTTTTTTCCACTTCATGAACTCATCAGGCTTCCCTGCGCATTACTGAATGCCTTAGTATCCTTGACATGAATCTATAATCTGCTGTGTCTTTCCAATGCCATGAATAGGAGAAAAGTGAAGAGATTCCCTCTTCATGTGCTCTCTTTTTTTGCCTGCCTCATAGGCTTCTGTCTACATCCCTGACCCCGTCAATTCCCACCTTCCTCTCACCAGTTTTACTACTCACCACTTCAATTATCATCTGTACACACTCCTCCCATGGTCCTCACGCTCTCCATTTTAGGCCTACTCATATTTCCTGCATCTTAAAGAAACACTTCTTGGTCTCATTGAACACTTTTTTCCCCATCTACTCAGTCTCCAAGAGCCTGGTGTGCCATGATTAGTCTCACAGCTTCAGTCCTCTTCTTAGGTTTCTTCTCAGCCTCTTCCCTTCTCTGGACTGTCTCTTTGACAGTCTTCTGCCAGCTTCAAAAAGATGGCAATGAGCATTCATGCTTCTTTTGGGGGCAGTAACTTTTCTTCTTCAACCTAGTCTTCTTTTCCCGCTTCACTAACTCAGCTGTCCTGCTTTTCTTGCTACTTTGCTGATCTCCTTTTCTTCTAGGGTCCCTCCTCCTCATCTCTCTGTTGGCAGGTCTCTTAGTCTCCATGACCTTAATTTGCTCTTCTGGTTTCAGCCCTACCTCTACAGTGATGGCTCTCAAACCTCTCTGTGCATCCTGGACTTCTGCTTGTCCTGTTTCCCCTTCACCCTCATCATGCCTTTAGTGTCATTCCTGATAAAAGATTTAAAGAACTAATAGTCTTCAGTGCACAGAAGAGTAAACAGAAGGGAGATATATTTATATACATACAATATATTATATTGTCTATATTTATATAGTAGTCTAAATATGCAGAAATCTGGGGCAAAGAAAGGGGGAATGGAATGTTCTCCATGTCTCCATTAAGAGCTGGACAAATTGCAATGGAGACTTAGGACACGGGCAAAGAAGAGCTTTTTGACTGTCCAAGCAGATAAATCTGGAGATTAAGTGTCCAGAGGAGGCTGTGGAATCTCCTTCTTTGGAGCTTTTTAAGGACAAGTTTGATAGAGAGCTGTCAGGAATAGTTTAGGGAGAGCTGTTTCAGTTCTGATCTACAATGTTTTTCTTCTGTCTTCTCCTTTGAATCCAGATGTCAGCAGAAATTCAACAGCTGTGCATATCATGTCCACCCTTCTGCTTGCACTTTCACTGTGCCAGCAATGTCTGCCATGGTCTCTTTTTCTTCTGTCACTGATTATACTCTTGTCAATGCAACTTACCTTTTTAATTTACCATGTTCTTCTTGTTCCCTCCCTGTCTCCCTGCTACAGCCTCTCCAAGCAAGCACAGCCAAATCATCTGTTTTATATCTTTGTACAAACCATCCCTCCTCTAAGTCTTCTCAAACTCTGTCTTCTCCTAGAGCTAATTTAAGCCCCCAATCTTTTCTGTAAGACCCAGCCTCTACCTGTGCTCCATTGCCTCTCTGAGCCTTTTCCCACTCACAGATTAAATCCTTCTCCCTCCTTGGCTCTCCTATTTCCTCTGAACTTTCTATCATGTTGCACAGCCCCATTCTCATATGCCAGCCACCCCCCCCTTCTCCTGTTCCTTCTTCAAAATCCTCATCTGCAATCCACCCCCACTTCCCTTCTGTTGCTTAAAAGACCTCATTTTTTTCCTCTTATAGGAAAACATTCCTATTTAGGGGAGCATGTGCTTAAGGACAACGTGGACTTTAACTACTGTCCCACATTTGCCTTGGTTATGAAGGTCTTCAGCTACAAAAATGTCTGTATGGGGCCTAAACTATCACGAAAATGTGTAATGCCACTTCCTTTATTTTTTTCATCTTTTAGCCATTCACTCACCATTTTTACTACTCTTTGGTCACCCACCCTCAGCATTTATCATCCAGCTAACCAGTCCTGGCACACCTGTTGACCAAGAGGTGCCGAGGTTTCTCTGAAGAAAACAAGTACAAACCAGAGTGAAGGAACTGGTGGGCTCATGGCATGTCAGTGTCTCACGTGTCTGAGAAGCTGTGACCATTTATGCTTTTGTTACAGAGTTTAAACTTGCACCTACAGAAATTTATGGTAGAACTTCTACTGATTCAAATAATACAGACTCAAGCTTGGGAAGTACTGATACTTCTGAACAAAAGTAACTCTTCTGGCTCAAAAGGTGAAGTTTGTTCTCAAAAAAAAGTGTCCTTCATTTGGGACTACAAGTCTGACACACCTATGTGGCTTGCTTAGCTGCTACCTCACAAAGAAGGAGGTATTTTCTTTCTTTCAGCTGTCCTAGCTGATTTCCCTCAAAAAAACACCTTCTTCAACATATAATGAAAAGGTACATACCCAGTGCCACTCGTGCAGCAGAAGCATCATAATTGATCCAGAAGGAGACCCAGGACAGGATGGTGATGAGAATAGATGGCATGTAAGTCTGCAGGATGAAGTAACCAATGTTCCTCTTAATCCGGAAACTCAAGGATAAGCGCAGATATGAACCTGTCAATGAGATATTAAAGGGATATGTTGTTTGAGAGGAGGGCAAGGCTGTATTTATGACAAGAGCTTAGGTTAGAAATTGAAATTTTATTTGTAAAATGTTCTCAAGAGGCAGGGATAATGAGAAATCTCTCTTTTTTCTTCATTTCATTTTGCAGACTCATCAGTTTTTGGAAGAGGGCTCTTCAGCATCTGCTCAGTTGGCTCAGAATATTAAGAAGAAAGGAAATTCTACATAAGTTACGTTATGATATCAGACATCATGGGAGAATGTCTGTTCAGTGCTGAAATTTCTATTATGGTATATGCCAATTTGATACAGGCTTACACAGGAGACTTTAACCCTATATCTGGATGCAATAAGATGATTTTCCAATGTTTCATGTGCTAGCTTTTCCTCCAAACAGCAATGAAGATCTGAATCGTATTTTTCCCATGTTGTTCTAAAAATGGGTTATGGTCAGACTGGGCAAATTCATATGCAAATAGAGTACTGTTAGTTAATCTGTAGGTCTTTTTTTTTTTTTTCCAAGTTCTTGCAACTTCCTCCTAATGTTTTAGCAAACCTAATGGGGATAGTAACGACAATAAGTACTTTTACAGTCCTTCCACTGGAGCAGGGTCATTTTGACAGGGACAAAGCAGGGCCTCTCTCATTGCTGTGAAACAAAGTCCAAGTCATTCCTCCTTCCCACCTCCGTCCCTTAGGCAATACAGCAGCCTGAAACATGGGTATAATCATGGGTTGGCAGCTAAAGTAACAAGAGAACAACAGCCTTTAATGATCAAGGAGGTAGACTGGGAAAAAGGAGGTTATGTTCTCTTACCATTATGTGCCATTTGTGTAGCTTGAACACAGTATTTCACCAGTCTTTTTTTGAAGGTCTTACCTATTTAGACTGCAAACTTCTTTTGGAGGAACACTGCCTCTTGTTGTGGGTCTCTAGATTACCATTGCAATGGGACTCTGCTCCCAGCGTGCCCCCGAGGCACCATTGTAGCAACATCACCATCTGCCACCACGGCTGATAGACTTAGGCTGTGGCATTTCAAAAATTGTCCTATTTAACAGGTGTGTGGCGTGCTGTTTTCACAGTGAACTCCATGCCAGATCAAAGTGAAGACAGCAACCAAAATCCAAACCCCTCCAACTTCCCAACTGGCAGTACCTGAATCGTCCAATGTATTCTCTCCAGATCATTTTATTGCCATGTACAGATGGGTTTGCATCATTTCATAGACCACTTGCTTTTCAACTGATATATCCTTCTACTCACTATTGCACCTACGTTAGCTTCGAGAGCCAGTTGCAAACCACATAAAAATAAGGTAAAGGCTGAGAACCTTCTAAAGAGGTTCTGTTTTGAGCTCAGTTGGTGTTTTGACTAAGAAATGGAAACAACTGCAGCAAAAAAATGATCCCATAAGTCTCTGAAGAGAAGCAGCCAAAAAAAAAAAGCAAACTTGGTGGGCAAGGATGCCTCTTTTCCAATGAAACAGGACCCTAAGTTGAAGCCTAGATCCTAAATCAGTGCCTCAGCATCTGAATCAGAGGAACAACCACGTTGATGTTGATCAGCAGAAGGTTTGCACATTCCATCACATCCCTTCATCAGAGACTCACCGGTGGTGAAGACCACTTCCCTGCTGACCAGCCTCTGCTCGATAATGGTGAACTGAGGCAATTCTAGCACCTCCATCCCTGTGACAGCAGAATCATTTCCTTGCCAGAAGAAGACAATGTCATCAACCGTGTAACCATCTGCAGAGATGAAGAAGCAGAGAGAGAGAACTGAGCTGACAAGCTGGAGCAGATGACACCCCCATTTTCTCTAAGATGATCTGGAAAAGGATCCAAAGGAAAGCCCACACCATCAGATAGCAAGCATAGCCCCTCCCTGCTGACGTACTTTTCTTCTTCAGCTGAGCTTGGCAGTACAGTCCCCAGGAAAAGAGGAAAAAATTGGTCAGAACTCCCACTTCTGGCTAGAATTCAGGAGAAAAAAGTGAGAAGTGGCCCATCGAGCTTTGACTTGTGCTACATAATCTCCATGGCTGACATGAAAAGGACTTGTGCATCAGAAGCCTCTGTCAAATGCACCAAACACGGCATTTTGTTTTTTAAAAACTGCCTCCTTCTACCAGAAGGGGGAGACCACACAATAGATTCAGGTGGGGACTACGTAAACAGAGCATCTAAGTATTAAAAATTCCCAGAGAGAAAAAGATTTACAGCAGCAGTTGAAACGAAATTTGAACATCAGAGTATCTCCATCTTCTAAGCACTCTCAGTCAAAATTTGAAGCTGAGAAGTGGACAGAGTATCTAAGATTGGGGGCTGCTTTTACCAAGTGCTGGCTGAAAAGAGCGGTAATGGGAAAAGAGAGGAAGGGGAGTCAGGCTGGTAATAAATACTAATCCCTTAAGTTTCAGGGTAATGGATTTGTTAACTCAACCAAGTGTACAGCCTCTTACTTCAACTCCAAACTATACATGCCAGACAGGGCTGCACAGGCTGGAAGTGCTGAGGAGCCCGAAGCTACAGTCCCAGGAGAAAGACTCCCCAGATGCTCTGGACTCATGGGGAGCGAGGTCCAGGGGATGAACTCACACAGCTCCCCTCCTATCAGCGTGATGTTCACAGGCCTGCCTGTTGCCCTGGTGGGCAAGGATTCATCTCCACCTAAAAATTAATGCTACTTGCAGCAAGCTGGGTTTTGAAGCACTGTGGCTGTTGCTGCACAAAGGGTGGCCTCTTATTCAAAGCAAAGTGCAGAGCTGCACGGGAACACCTCTGTGTGCAAAGGAGAAGTAAGATATGTACAGGCTTTGGTGTGGCATGGTGCAAGGCTTCCTTTAGTGCATGAACTTCACCTATGCCCGCAGACAGCTTTTATTCACAACCTGCACTGCAGCACAACAGCCTTATCCACAAGCCTTCCCAGCAGAGAGGCAGTTGGCTAGCAATACCCATCAAGGCTAACATCCACTAGGGAGAGCTGGCACCAAAACCAGCACCAGACTATAAGTGGGATCAGGGGAATGAAGAGCTGTTGAATGTACCATGGAGGATAAATTTTTCTACCTAACCTTAAGGGCCGAGGGTTACCCCAGATCAGAGCTGAACCTTTGAGGATGGTGTCATCCTGCAGCTCCCAAGCAGACAAAGAGCTGAGCAACCCAGTCTGATCTCATAGCTGACCCTGCTTGGAGCTGCCGGCTGGACTAGAGACATCCTGAGGTCTCTTCCCAAACTGAATTATTTGATGACTGTGTAGTGTCCAAGCCCACAGCCTGTGCTCTCTGTCATTACTGCACTTATTCATGGGTGCTAAAAAATAATAACAATCTTCCAAATGCCATGCCAGATCTGCTTTTGATGTAAATCAGCTAAACCAGGGCTCCACCTCCTCCCCTCATGGCATGCTTCTGCTCCCATGGCAGTAAGTGGGTAAAGCACCCACACCCACGAGCCCACATCTGTGGGGGAATGTCCACCCACATTCAGGACCCTTAGGTTATCATCTCATCTGCTGCAGACACTGGGGTGTCACAGGATGTTGCACTGCCTCGAGTACCCCAGCTTTCTGCACAGGAACTGGTATTTGCATCTGGCTGCAGCATCTCTCCCAGAGCACTGAGACCAAATGTGGAAAGCAGCAAGAAACAGCCAAGTCCCCCACTCCTCCTGGTGGTTGATTTCAGCGGCTCAAACACTCTCGCAGCTAAAAACATTGTGTGTGATTTTACATTTGAATTCTTCTGGCTCAGACTTTCAGACTCTGGTGGTTGTTCTGAATTTTTCTAGGAGGTTACTAAGCCCTTTCCACCCAGCACTCCCCCTCTGCAGAGGTGCACCCAGCCTGTAAACAAGTCACCTCTCCACCTCCTTTGCAGTAAACAAACCAGATTGAGCTATTGAGGTTTCTCACTGCAAAACATCTGCTCTAGTCCTTGAACTACTTTTTAGCATCCTTTCTCAACCTCTTCTGATTTCTCAACTTCCTTTCTAAATTTTGGAAACCAAATACAGACAGAGTCCCCTTCCCTGTTTCACCAGCGACATATTCAGAGGCCAGTCGACTCCCTGCTCTGACTCACGGCTCCCCTAGTTCGTATAACCAAGGCTCACTCCAGCCCTTTTTGTCAGAGCCCTGCTACGAAACCTCCAGCAGTGGTGCTCAGGGCTGCCATCCCTTCATCGTTTCCCCCGGTCGATACCCGTGCGGGTACGAGTTCCTCAGTCTGGCAGCCTGGCCCGTGCTCCTGCACCCAGGCACAGACCTCCGCATTTAGCTGTATTCATATGCATTCTGGATGTATTCAAATTGGGAGGTATTCAAATGTGCAGCGAGCAAGCCACGCAGGCTGCTATCTTCATCATCCACAAATTTAACAGCAGTGACTTCAAATTTACTTCCTGATCAGCAATGAAAATGTCAAATTACAGTAACTAATTTTAGGAGATCTCACAGTTAACTAGCTCTATTCCATTTATTCTATGACCTGCTGGTAGTGGGTATGAATTTTTGTATTTTTTTTTTATTATGGCATTATGCAATATGAAATCAAACATGTTTTTCAGGAAGCCATTTTTTAAAGTGATTCTAAAGGGAAAGGTTGTTCAGTCTAAAAATAAATGCTTCACTTTGATTTCTAGCTTTAAAAAGAAAACCAAATTTCCATTTTACTTTTTAAAAGTAAAAGAACTTTCACAAAGACAAGTCATTTCAACCTGAAATATCATAAAGTATTGATACGATGTCTTAAAATGTCAGATTAACAGCCTGTTTGCAGTCTGCCTCATCAGGTTTCTGTTGAATCCTGTCACACACCTAGGCAGGGGTATACGTGATGAGGGCTATTTTGGGGATGGAGGGATGGGATCAACAGGCAGTGCCAGCACTGGCTTATCTCCTGCAGGTAAGTGTCCCAAGCCCCTGTGGGGAAGGAGACCCCAGCTGCTTGCTGCTGCTTTACAAACCCAGCACCCCTACACCACAAAAGGGCTATTTTGGTGGTTTGTTTTGGTTTGGGGTTTTTATATACTTTGTTTTTTAAGCCAGCCATAAAAGGACTGTTATTCCAGAGTTGTGTGGACTTGGAAGCAACCAAAATGGAGCCCTGCAGATTTCGAATGGGCAAGTGTGTAAAAGACAAAAGCTCTGAGGAAGGAAACGATTGAATCTCTTCATCTCTGTGTGGATCTTAGAAATATTGTAAGGAAACGTAGCTTTGACTAACAAATTGGCTTGACATGTCCCATTAAGGACAAAATAGCAACATGGGGAACTGTGGGTAATTCTCTGCCTTCTGTTTTCTTGGTTGTACCGTAAACTATTCTCAAAATGCTAAGGAGTGCCAGAAATGACATGTCATTAGTGCCTCCAGCAGGACCTAATTTACATCCCATTACCCGCCACACCAAGCGCTGTGATGGCTGCGCATCCCGAGCAACCCGAGCAGCAAAGGGGCTCCCAGGCGCAGGCAGGGCTGGTAAGGCGGCACGGCGCCTTCCGCCTATGGATGCTGTGGGACCTCTTTTATGAAAAAAGCAATTCTCTGATAATCACCACTGAAGCTGCATCATCATTACTGTAAGATCTGCTGCTCTGGACCGCTCCTGCGGGGATAGCGTGGTGCATTTTTATGAGGGAGAGCCGGACCTCCTCTGCCAGCACGGTCAGGAGAGGTTTTCCATAGGAGTCAAGGGAAGATCCTTGAGGTGGGGAGGGACTGCGGGATGGCTTGGGTCCCACCTCCTGTGCAGAGCAGGGCCAGCCATGAGCGAGGGCAGGCTCCCAGGACTTTCTTAGGGGTAAGGGAGGCTTCTACCACTCTCCTGAGGGTGAGAGTGATTTTAATGCCCAGCCTGCTGCTAGAGCTCCATTTTCCTGGGTATTTCACCCATGAGGTCCCCTCAGGATGGAGTTTGGATGAGGGAGCCTGGTCCTGCCCCAGGGGACATCCTCCAGGAGGGGTCACCCATAACACCCTGGGGAGGCATCCCATGAGTGGGAAGCTGCGGCTGGGGTGGGTGGCATCAGGTGGCACCGCATGGTGGAGGGCGGGCGCAAGGCATACGCACAGCTCTCGATCTCCAGCGTGCAGTTCTGCTGGTCCAGGGGGTACCTCCGCAGGTCCATCATGCAAGCGGCCGTGGTGGTGATCCTGAAAGGGGAAGGGAGAAAAAAAATCAGTTAAGCGTTTTTCCTTACAAAAAAAAAAAAAAAAGGAGAAATGAAAGGCAGACATGAAAGTCAGGCAGCATTTGGGGCCGCTGTTTCCCTGGAAACCAGGGAGATCCGTGGTGGGAGGTGTGCAGGGCGGGGGGCTGGATGCTGCTCACCCTCAACTGTACGGCAAAAACCCTTCATGACTCACGTCAGCAAGGCAGTATCTCTATTAATGGGGTGGGGAGGGATTTGTGTTCCTCCTCTGCCTCTCCCTTGAGAGAGACAAAGAAACCAGGAGTAGGCAGAGCTATGGGCAGGGGGAAGAGGAGAGGCATGTCAGTTTGTAAGAGACAGACAGCTGACACGTGTCCATAAAACAGAAGACTTATTGATTAAATTGCGCAGCAATGACTATGGAGAAGAATAGCTGACAACATTATTCCCCCCGCTTTCCTTCTGAGTTGCCCCAATGACGCTACTTGCAGCCCCCACCGACGCATGCCCTCTCCATCGCACCCACTTTGGCACTGCCGAATCCAAAAGCCCAGACCCCACCAACGAGGCCCTTTGGCTTCTGTGAGCTTATGGCTCTGGTAACAGAGTCACTCTCATGCAACCAATTGCATGCTCAAGATTCATGAAAGACACATGGGTGTGAGTGTGCATCCCCCTGAAAAATTAATATGAGGAGAGAGTGAGGGTCGGTGTTGCTTTGGGGGTGTCAGAGCATGGGGTGGGGCAGAGCGGCATGGTGCCCATGGTGGGGTTCACTTGAGGGTGTGAGGAGGGTTTGTGTGTGTTACATCTTGCACGTGACAGAACATTGCTTACTGGGATGGGGAATTTTAGAGTGGGGTAGATGAGGGAAGAGGGCATGAAGCAGGGACAGAGCAAATCAACAGCTAACTCACCAGCCTGGCAACGCTGCCCTGGAGTTAACAGGCTGCCCCTACTTCCAAAATATATTGCTCCCCTCACCCTTTAGTGCAGTTTTCTTCCTGTGCAATGCATGTGTGCAGAGTGCTGAAGAGGGGGGAAAGATTGGTGCATTCCCCCCCTCTTTTTTTCAGTTAACCATCTGGAAGGCATTAATCAAGCTACACATTTTTTACTATGTAGGCATAACCAGTGAACTGTTAACGAGAAAGCTTTATCTTCTGAGCCCCGTGGCCTGGGAGAGGAAAAAAAGAAAACCAAGAAAGCAGAGAGGATGAGATGGCGAACCAGCAAAAAAGAAGGAAAAAAAAAAGAAAAAACATCAATGATAGAAAAAGAGACCAGAAAGGGGGAGAGAATGGGTGAAGCTGGACAGAAAATTGGAAACGGGGAGAAGGTGGGGGGGCAAGCACCCACAGGAGAGGGCTGTCCTGGTGGGGGTATCGGGGTGGGGGCTGTAGCAGGGCAGGAGAGCAGCCCCGCAGAGCTGCTGGCTCTTTAAGAAATCTCGTGTGCTAAATTTATCTCTCTGCTGTCTGTGAAGACTGTTTGTAGGAGATGAAGCCTTGAGGAGAGCCTTTGCCACTGCCTGCTGTGCTATAAATAGATCCGAAGCGACGGAGGGAATTTATATATATCCTCACTGGGTCTAGATACAACATTGCAACTGCCCTCTCTCCGAGCAGGGGGCCCAAGTGAGCTCTTAACCCTTTTATCTGTAATGTGGTTGGGGTGGAGGAGAAAGCTCAGAGGGGGAGAAGGATAACAGGACAGGAACCACTTAAAAATTATCACCATGGCTTTGGGATTGCATGTACTGCTTTTACAGCCTCCCAGTTTGGCACCTCCAGGAGGGCTGCTGGAAACGCAATGCCTCACCCACCCTAGTCCTCCTGGACCAGGGTAGCTGGGCACGGCAGACCACAGTGAAGGAGCAGATCCGAAGCCCACCTGGGGGGAGCTGCACCTTGCCAGGAAAGCCCAAAGTGGCAGGTGCAGAGTCCATCCTGGCCAGGCACTGAGACCAAAGAGTCATGCACGGGTATGACTCATCCCCCTATGCTGCACACGGCATATACTGTATATATTATACTGCACCCGTGGGAAATAGCAGTTACAAATGCGTTTTCCTGTTTTCCCTAAAGTGTGAGATGCAAAAATGTATTAAATGAAAATTTTCCACCCCATTTGTGGGACCCTGTGGGCTAAAACCTTTCCACAGTGTCCATCCCAAAATTGCAGCCTGGCTGGCTAACTTGGCCACACAAAGGACATCCAGAGGAAGCCTTTTCTGGTTCGAGAGGGACCTTCTCGCCTCTCGACAGGATTTGCTTATCACCTGCAGTGCTGGTTGGAAATGCAGAGCACGACACAGTGAGCTATGGCTACCACACTCCATGCGCCAAATCCTGCTCCCACTAACAGCCAGCATAAATCCAGAGCCACTCCAATGATTTTTGCAAGATCACACCAATTTATATAAGCAGAGATTTACATCAGGGCAGAATTTAGCTGTGTTGATTCAAAAAGAAGAGAACCTCAGGATAGGTAGGACAGAAAGGAGAAAAACAAGATTAAGAGGGCGTCTGTCCTCAAAAGCCAGGTAATTTCTCCTTCCTTCTGATTAAAGGGCAGATGTATCCACACTGTATAGTTCAGCATCCTCCAGAGATACCCCAGTTGGCTGCAGGTCCCAAACTCCTGGTGATCTGCCCATGTAATGCTGCTCGGGCAGGTGAGAATTGGTGAAGGTTTTATTCTGTTTTCAGAGCACAGGTAGCACAGCTGCACCTGGCTGTCCTGGGCTGTAGCCACCTGCTTGTCCGGAGCATTTCAGCTGCAGTGCTGTACCCACGGTGAGGTGTGCCTGGCAAGCCCAGGGACACCAGCACCACAGGACCACCTGGATGTGGGCCTCCTGCAGCATGACAAGATGCGAGGCGCAGCTGGCCTGGGGCACCAGGTTCATCTCAGGTCCTGCGTCTGGGCTTCCTACACCCCGATACAGCAAGTGGTATCCCAGAGAGGAAGGGTGTGTTTAGTTCTTTAGACTTCGGATCTCAAAAAGCATCCTGGACACCAACTTCCCTTTGCTATACCCTGCTTGAAGTTCATGGGTGACCCACAGCATCACAACCCTGTCATTGCTTTACACAGCACCTGCCACTGTTGGTGAAATATCCACCTGTGGCCTCTGTGACTGACTCAACATTCACTTGCTCCTAGAGAGGCCAACAAGCGATTTCTCAAGCTCCTTTGGTGGCTGTGTACTGCGGGCAGGTGGCACTCATAAAGGGATGAGAGGTTCCACTCACCTCTTGCAGCCAAAGGGGGAATGGGAGCAAAACACAGGCACCCCAGTGACCTTGTGGAGTCACAGCACATGCCATCTCTGGTCCAGAAGGCCACAGGACCAAGCTCTGCCTCATGTTTTGATGGGTACAAATGTATTACCTTGATACACTCTGAGCTGTTGTGTAAAGAGATGTGTTTGCCTGGTACATAGAAGACAGTGTGGGGAGAACTGGATGGAGAGATGGATGGGGGGGATTGACACTAAGGAGCTCCTGGGTGTCTCAACAGGGTTAACAGGCAATAAAGGTGGAAGGAAAGTAAGAGGTGGAAAAATGAGGAAAGGATCAAAGACTGATGATGTCAGGAGCACTGATGGGGGAGGCAGGAGTGGAGATGAGAGACAGGAGAGCAGATAGTGCAGGACAGGAGGCCACTGGGGTAAGGGAACAGAGGAGAGGGATCAGGGGAAGCAAGGGGTAAAGCAGCCTGGGGAAGGAGAGCTGGAGAAAAACAAGAGGTTAAAAGACAGAAAGCAGAGGAGGAGTGGATACTTACACTGTGAGAAAGGAGATGAGGATACAGAGAACAAACCATCGCCTTGTAAACAGCTCTAGACAGAGCGTGCTGCCTCCAGGAGATGCGACCAAAGTGAAAGGGAGCAGGGAGCGCGGGGGCTGGAGGGAACGCCAGGAAAGGATGCCACCTTCCCCGTGGCGTTAGCAAGAGGTGCTGGCAACCGGCCAGGCTGCGTCTTCTCCCTCCCCCTCCTCCTCTCCTGCTTCTCTGCCCACCTCCCTCCCCTTTTAAATTCAAAAATTTGTGTGGTGTGAAATTTCATCTGCTTTGACGGCGATTCACAGAGACTGCCCATCGGAGGGGAGAGGCTCTCCTGCGCTTTGCACAATGCGCTCAATGAAGCAGTCCCGATCCCTCCAGCCACCGAGCCCAGCCACCACCACCCCCCTCCATCTCCAGCTCCCCTTTCCTCCCCCAGTCTCTGCCCACCCTGTGGGCCTCTGGGCCAGCCCCCTCACATGTCATAACCTTTACACCTCCTTCCCCACAAAAAAGACATTCATGCCCTTGCCCTAATCGTTTCTCCTGAGATCTGTAGGCAGTTGTGCTATCAAGCAGCCAAGTCCTCACTGCCCTGCTACTTGGCTGCATAGCTGGCAGGTGGACGCAGTTCTTCTGGGGGGAGATAGGGCTGTGGAGAAAACACCTTACATCCCCCCCAAAAAAGGAAAAAAGGGACAAGCATTCATGAGATGTCAAGCAGCTCTGACAGGCTGTGGGGTGATGGAGATCCCCCTTCTCTGCTGGCACCCAGTGGATCCAAGCAGAAGCCAAAGTAGCATGGATACCTTGCTCTGGAGAGCATCCTTCAACCCCAGGAGAGGTAGAGACCATCTCTAGAAAAGCTGCCACAAAGCTATAAGTTACACAAGGCTGAGTGCTAGGTGTCTATTTGTTACAATGAGGAAAGCTATGTCCACCTGAAGCTTGTATTGACAAAGCAGATGCTGGCACAGAAAGGGTAATGCAACCTCACCCTGCTGTCCCTGCACCACTGCCTACTCTGCAGGCTGAACCCCGCAGCAGCAGCAGACTGTCCCACCACAGCTGCAGCTCAAAAGGGAACTCTCAGGTTTCTGCAAACCGTCAGTCTCTGCAAATATTTCAGTTCTCTGACATGAACACCACCAGCCGTTTCATTCCCTCTCTGATCCTCCTCATCGCTGTTTACTTATTAATGGCTTCTTCTGTCTTATTTAGAATGATTATGTAAGTTCACAGACATACAGCAGCATAGAGCTCCAACTTGCCATTAAAACCTGCCGTGGTTCAATGTCTTCTTTCCATCCCTTCCTTATCCTGTTGCTGGCTGCTTCCAAGGTAGCTGCCCTTTCAGCTCCTGCCCCAGTCAGATCTCCCTCTACCAAACTTCAGCTCTGAAGGCCCTCAGCCACCCATTCATCCTCTAGATCATCTCCAGTGTGTTGGGAGAACCAAGTTCACCAGCTACAAGTGTAAGGGGCAAAAAAATGACTTCCCCAAAATACCATCTGGTTTCAAAAGGAGCAGGTCCAGACTCTCTAAGGAGGACTGGGTGGGAGAGAGGGGAAGACTATTACCTTTGAGGGGTTCCTAAAGCAAGTGCGGTCCCTTTCCCGTTAAGCTCATCCTTACAAAATAAACTACTGCACTGTCTGCATCATAACTGTGTCTATATCAGGAAACTAAACATGCCTGGCACTGGTTTCTGGGGCCAATGTCAATTGTCTACACTTAAATCCTTACCCTCCAGAAAAAGGGTCTGGCTGCAGGCAAAATGCCTATTGAGAATGGTCACAAGCCTCTGCTGTGCTCTGACTGGGAAATGCCCAAGAGACTGTTTGTGGACATAGACCAAACCCAGGAAACAAATTGGCTATGTGGGCCACTGATGTCCAGTGCCCAGGAATGTTTCCCGATACCTTTCGCTTCAAAAGGATGTTGCCTAAAACTCAGTATGGATGAGAATAGGAGGACTATAGCACAAATAGCCCCACCATTGCCTTCCTAATTCAAGAGGAGACAGAGCCAGCAGTTCAGGCACTTACCCTATTTTGCAGTTACGGATTAAGTATCATTCATTATGCAGGGACTAACACAAACACTCTCACAGCAAAAGATAAACATTTTTTTAAGTTGCTAGTTGCAACTTTTTGGATTTCAGGTCTCCTGAGAAGCTGAAGACGCTCCTGTCCTCCCGGGATACAGACTCCCAAAGCTCACAACAGTTTGCAGCAATAAGAACGGATGGAAGCAGCTCAGGTTTCATAGGACTTGTGCAGGCTCGCCCCATGGGGAAGTTCGACTCATAAGGGAATTCTGGCGACTAAGAGTAGAGAGAGGCAAAATTGCTGTTTTGCTGAACATGGGAAAAAAACAAAATTGAATTTTTACTCTATACATTCTCAAAGTCAGTCATAAAAACAGGCTGGCAAATGTCACTTTCTGCCTGGCAGTAAGCACAAACTTTGTAGGGCCTGGAGGGATTTATAAACCCATAGTGAATTTTGCCATTCTTTTAATACAGTCTGATCTTTGCAAACTCCTGGAGGTCATGTTAGAACCGAGAGCAAGGCAAGGATATGGAATATTTTCCCCTTGTGTCTCTTTGCCTAAAACTGACTCCATAAGCCTTGGCACAATCCTGCTAAGGTCACTCTGTTTCCAAAAGTATCTGTGCTTGCATAGGCATCCTTTGATAAATAAGTGTGCACTGCACTCCAATGGGGGAGAAAAAAAAAAGCTCTTCTAAACTAGTACTCAGGGTACCAGCCATCTAAATCAACTGTTTTTCCAGCCTGGGAGAGTACAAAGCAGAGTACAAAGCAGAGCTGCCTTGGCTGCAAGGTTTTGCTTTTCTGCCCTTTACACTATTCCAAAAGCGCTGTGTGTCTGGTAAATTGTCAGCTGGATTGGGGGACAAGAGAGACCTAAGTGGAACATGTTTTAGAAGAGATTCATTTGTTACAGTTGCTTCAGACAACAGTGACCTGCACTTAACCGAGCAGGAGGTCTCTTCCTTCAACAGCATCAGGCTGGAATGAAGTTGAATTAATAAAATAGTAACCCATGAATTAAACCTGTGGGGTTTGGCAAAGAATAGACAGGGTCCAGGGATGGGCTCAGGCTGATGGCTGGGATAGGAAAGCAGGAAGACCAAGAGGTGATGTCAGGGTGAGCTTGGGGTTCAGGGCACACAAGTTGTTTCAGTCACCTGTGAGGAGACAGTGGTAATCAGCTGCTTGTGGATACACCTTGACCTCTGTTTTTGCTAATAAACAAGTTGGACTTATAGGAGATGTAGCACAGGCAGCAATTCCAGCCAGGCCCTGATGATGCTTGCCTCTGTTCTTGCAACATTAAGGATGGAGAAGCGGCTCTGGCTTGCTGCTTTATCCTGTTTTAGTGAGCTCCAATTTCTTCCACAGCTTCTAAGATTATTCTGAAATTCCATATTATAAAACTTCCCTCCAGTGTTTCCAGCTAAGTCCCTCATCCCGACCCTAAGGAGGCAAAAATGCAGGAGATCTGTCCTTAAGCTCAACTGGGGAGCTGAGCTCCTAATTAAATTCTCTTTTCCCCTCCCCCACCTAACAAACTCTTTTCCCACCCCCACATCTTCGCGCTAAGGAGCTGGCCCAAAGCAGAGCTCTGTGGTGGGAGCAGTACAAGACTGCAGGACTAGCTCCAAGGGGCCAGCTGGATGGACATAAGCCCAAGTCTTTGCACCCAAGCTGCCAAAGGAGAGATTTCTGTTGCCTTTGCCTAACCTGCAGAGGGTACAGGCAGAGCTACTAGAGGCAGGGTAGAGCCTGAATCATGTCTCACATTTCTAGAGAAACCTCTCTCAGGGAGGGAAGGGGAGGTAAAAATCACAGATTTCTTCCTTTCTGGTCTGTGAGATGGGAGAAGAAAATTGTTCAGTGGTCTCAGTGTAGAAAAAACTCCTCAGTCTTAACCCATCAGGCCATCTTCTCTGCAGAAAATCAAATAACACCCATGGAGGGAACAAGGATATGGCTGCAAACAGCAGGCTTCAAGTGAGACAGGACCAGGAGAAACCTTTCTACCAGTTGGAGAACACAATAACCCCAGGCTGGGACCTGGAGAATGTAACGCAGGCAGGGCTGGGTCCTGATCAAGAGGCAGGTTGGAGAAGAGAGCTATGAAGAAGTTCCCAGGATGAGCTCCAGCAGAGCCCCAGCCAAGGGGAGCAGGCAGGGCAGCCCTGGAGGCACCACACACCAGGGTGGCATGGGGGGTTCTGACAAAGTACCTGGTGTTGGATGAGTGAGTGGGTGGGATGCTTGACATATGCCTGTTAACCTGCGTTGCTTCCCTATGTAAGGTGAGCTAGAAGTGGTGCTCTAGCCATTGCCTTGCCCAGGAACAAGGTCTGGTCCACAAGCAGGTCAGCAGAGGTTTGCTGCAATGCGAGGGCTGACATCCCCCAGGAGCTACTACCTTGCAGGGAGCAGCTGACTGGTGGGAACTTACCCCGTGAAAAGCAGAAATTAAGTGCTGCCAAAGCAGATACGCCCAGCTTCTCTCAGTTTAAAACTGCACATTTTGCGTTGTTTGAAGTATGACAATTCTCTCCCCCTTGCTTTAAGCACTGAACAAGTATTTACGCTGATGAGGATAGCAGGGGCCTTCCTCCCCAGAAGGGCACTCACTGGGCTCAGAGCCCCACTATGCCTTGGCACCTTTGCATGCATCCAAACTGCCTCATCTCTGAAATACACCTTATTGCAGGGACTATCATGGACAGGAATAAAAACCCCAAAACACACATGCACATGCTCCCTACCACCACTACCACCTTTGCAGGAGGAGATCCCTCATTCTCTCTGCACAGGATTTAGTCTCTGTTGATGACAGTGACTAAATTCCTCTGCAGTTTTTCAGTTGCTCGGTTTACATTGCCTGGGCTCCTCGCCAGCCAGGCATTGCATCTCGCTTGCTGTCCACCCGGCTTCGCACCTGCTTCCCAGCATCCCAGAGCCCTCCCGCTCCCCCTGCAAGCTCAAGGATGCAGTCTGGGCTCCTCTAAGCACCTGTTTTGCTTGAATCTGGTTTTGTCCTTAATTAGAATGAAATCAAATAGCTTTAAGATTTCCCTGAAGGATGTTTTAAAGCTGGTTTCAAATACGATTTCAAATCACCATACGAGAATTTCAGCATTGTTACAGTTTCTATTTTTAGGTCTCTGAAAACAGATCGCAAAATGCTGATGACATCAGCATTTGACAAGTGTCAACCTGTTTCACTACCAAATGGATGCTACATGGTCTAGAAAATGAAATAAAAATCTCAGACCGTAATATAAAGCTTGTACATGTGATAATGTAAAGCTTATTGAATATTGTGGCAAGGGTGGACTAGACAGTCTCTGGAGGTCCAGAGAAAGCCTTTGATGATTCTCTATGTTACTCAGACATCAGTAGTGGTAGTAAAGCAGCTTGAAATAGTGAGGGAAATATTGACATAAGTGAAAAATTCTCTACAAGAAATTGGGAATGAAACATCAACATTCTCTGAAATGCTGCTTCTTAAATGAAAAATTTCTCCCTAATTTTTTTGTTTAAAATTTGATGAAACCAATGCAATTTCTGACAAAAAGCCATTAGGAGGAAAAATATATTGAATTCAGCCAGTGCCATCCAGCTCTTCCTCACTATTTTATATGCCTCCCTCCACTACCCAATGGCTGATTGCTTTGTCTTTGTGGGTAGATCCTTTAAGCCTCCTTTCATCTTGCGGACTTCCCACATCATTGTAGCACTTTCCTGCTGTGTGCCACAGGTGACCAGCTCTCCTATGCTTCACAGGCACTTTTAATTCCTGTAAGGTGTTTGGGGGCCAGGCGAGTTCAGGCACCATCATACCAGGTTACACCTCCTAAAAACCCTTTCAGCTCTGCCGATTTGCATCCTCCCATCCCACTTCGTGTTTGCAGAGATAAGAATGCCCTCTGGGCTGGATCTGGGCTCCAGGCCCCTATTTGGCCTTCTGGGATTTATGCCATCTGCTAACTTGTAGGGGAAGGGGGTAGGGAACACCAAGCCTGACTCCAGCCCCGCAGGAGCCCAGCATCACTGTCCCAGCACAGCCCACTGCTGTTTATGCATTCCTTTTGTTGGAGACCTGGCAACCAGCTTTTAATCTGAGCCCAGTGGGAATCAATTTTGGAGTAAGTTTTTATATCGAACACTTTCCTAAGATGTAGCTGTATTACATCTGCTGCACTCACTTCATCCATTAATTTGCTAATTCTACCAAAAACAAGCATATGCTTTTCTGACACACAACTTTCACAATGGAGCGGAGTAGAGGAATAAAGGGCTTTATTTACTAATGCAAACAAGTTATCTGAAGCCTGATCTTGTTCTCACTGAAGTCAGAGACAAAATACCCATTGACTTCCATGTGAGCTAACTTGGACCTTGTGGTCTGATCCAGAGCTTGAGCCTGATCCTGCTGGTTGCTTGAACACTTGCTGAAGGCAGGGGCCTGCCAGGGTGTCATACTTCCCAGTCTCTGACATCAGAGACTGCTGGAAAGAAAAATTACTGTTGTGCTACAAATAGCATGATTGAGTCACTTTGCTACAGGACCAGCTCAAAGGAGGGGGAAGTGACTGGCAAGAAGGTAGCAGGAGAAGGAGCAGAGCTGTGGTATCTCGCTTGGGGAAAAGCAAACAGGCAAACAAAGGAAAAGAAACAGAAATTGCTTCCTTTGGCCTTCTTCCATCAGGGCAACTCATTTTATGAATCCTTCCGAAAAATGCAGGAAAAGACAAGAACAGGCTTCAAAATACAGGGGGGACCTGCACTTTTCTTCCTGTTTGCAGGACAAGCATGACTGCATTTTTACAAAGATAAAGGGAACACAGGTGAATATTCAGTGACTATTTTCTTACTTGCTTACACCTGCTGTGCACATGGCTATGTATTTTTTAATAACTGGACCTAGTACTTCTGTTGTCAGCAAAATTGCAGGTGCAGAAGTCAGTACGGAAAGCAGCCCTAAGGAAATCGTTGTCCATACCACTATGAATAAAGCTAGAGAGACTTCAAGCATTCAGGGCACCTGGCTTGTCCACCAAAACCCCAGTGCTTTCAAGATAGCAAAAGCCAGCCACCCTGACCTGGGATACAGTTCGGGAACAGGAGCTGCAGTTGCTCAGTATTTCATTTTTGCAATTGCCATTTTCTCCAGGGGCAAGAGAGCAGCTTCCAGGAAAACCAGCCAAAAGTTAAAACAACACAGGCAGCTCTTACTATGGCCCTGGAAATAACAGGGGCAAACAGCTGTCATTTTCTTTCTTTTGGCCTCAATGCAATTTTCCTCATCTCACCCATTTACACAGGTCATGTGAGGGAGCTGAGCTCCCTTCCCCATGCTGCTGGGCCCCGTGGGAGGGGAAGGGAAGGAAAGGAATAGTGCAGGAGGTGCTTGCACAGCGTCCCAGCCCAAGCCAGCTCAAGTGCAAACCCTCCAAGGACTTCCACTGCCTGTCACCTGTGCTGCAGGGTTCACGCTGCTCATTATTTGAGCTGACTAAATGGCAGTTGATAAAAATATACTAGCATTTCTTCTTCTTTTGCTGTGCAGGTGTGTGCAAAGATTTCCCACCAGCCTGGGGGAGGCAGCTCTACACTCAGGTGGGCTGGTTCAGCAGCAAAAAGCAGCCTAAGCTTAACAGCACTCTTTGCCCCCTCCTTCCCAACAGGCTGAATTTATGCTCCTACCTACCCCAAGTCAAAGTATCTTTTTGCCTAGCCTTCACTCTTGTTTTAACACAATGAGTAAATTTGGGGTAGTCAGCTCTGCCACAGGGGAAGCACAGGGCACAGCCACCTTGCTGCCCTGGCAGGATGACGCCCTGGGCAGCCTCCTTCTTTGCTGTGCCTATACCCAGCCCTACCATCACCAAAGCAGCCCTGCTACTTAAAAAGAAGGAAAAAATCATAACAATGCAGACTTTGCCACAAAACACGAAGCAGCAGAGGAGCTGATACTGTAAATGGGAAGGGTGGGTGTACCCTCTTTGAAGGAGAAAGGTCTTTCCTCCCCCTTTGCTGCACTGGAACGTAAGCCCAGAGCTGCTATTGCAATAATTTGTGAATGTGGAGGCAGGTCTAAAAAGCCAGCTGTGAATTTTGGTAGTCAAAAAGGAAAAAAACCCAACAAACTAGGAGAAAAGCTCAAAGCAGACAAATACAGGGTTGGGAAAATAATTGCCTAGATTTCCGCTACAGTATCCAAAACCTGCACTCTTACCTATAGCTGTAAATTCCCCTTTTAGCCCTCTACCCCCTCCATTTTACTTTCTTACCTACGCTGGCATCTCCACATATCCAGATAATACACTAAAGCCAATCTTTGCCACCTCCACCACACACAAGCACAGCACTTTCAAAGGCTGTGGACCTGCCTACGTTAATTTACTCCAGACACCACAAAAAGCCTCCTCACTGAGGACCATTCCCCTACTAGATATCAACTTTCAAGCCTCAATCTTCAGAATTGCTCTGGTAAAGAGATTTTTTTTTTTAACTGTACAAAAACATGTCTCCTATCTCATACTCAGAAATGACTAAAATGATTTGACTCAAATACTACAGAAATTTAGCCTTAGATACGAGAGTAACGAAGTCTCATCTCCATAGGCCAAACTTGCGGAAAATTATAAGCAACTGAAAATGAGTGTTTCAAATGGAAGTGTTATGCAACATGAATGACAGTGACCTGAAACACTCAGAGCAGACTATTCCTATCTCCTACATTTGTCTATAACAGCACAGGAAACTTTGGAGGCCTGAAGGAAACAACAATTTCTAGCTTGGAGAAAGAGCAGATACTTAAAACTGTGCAACACTTGAATATCTTCTGGGCTTTTGGGTCCTTGCCTTACCAGAATATCTTTGGAAATTGGGGATGTTTAGATGAGATGTCATTCTTGACCGCAGCCAACAAAGATTCCCCTTAGACTTACCTCAGGCCATACAGGACAGTCCCATCAGGATGGAGCCGAATCATGCGATTCTTCACTGTCACCCCATGCAGAAAGGACTTCTTGTCATTCAGGAAATAGGTGTCAGGCAGCCACAACTGGTCAGCCACCCGGTTGTCCAGGGTCAGGTTGAGAGGAAGGTCGTTATATGCCAGGCGTTTGTCCCGCCAGCTCTGCTGGAAGTACATGGTGATGGTGTAGTCCTGGGAGAGAAACATGGAAATGTCAGCCTGGCTCCAGGATAGGGACATAACTCAGTCCCTTCACTACTGCCGCTGCCAAGACCTTTGATGGGTCTGCAAATTCCTTGGCACCCAAATGTTCGTGTCCGCACCTCTACCAGCTGGGGGGACTGTGCTTTGTTCTGGGAAAACGGAAATAAGCCTGAGCTTTATAGGGGACAAAATGGCATTACATGACTCCACTCAAACAAAACCGCATCCCACCCATGTTGACCCAGACTGCTTGGAGTTTGGCTGCAAAACTAGTAGTAGTGAGAACTACAACAGCACTAAAGGATGTCAACCAACAGTGGGCTACACCATGCCAAAGACTTCAAAGGTTGATCTCCCAATTAAGTTACATAAAGATGTCTGGACACAATGCAGTCACACTCAGCCACTGCTTGTTACCACACAGTTGGTAAAAGACAATTTTATTTTGAGCACAAACTCAGGAGATCCCCAAGAGCACATGCAGAATCTCACCTCCAGGCCAAGGTTTCAAAGTCAACCCAGGTCAGCCATGTCAAGCTATTAACACTTGCCTTGTTATATGAGCTAAGTTGGGAGTTCATTGCAATTCTCAGGAAGGGACATATGTGGAGGAAATCTGTCACCAGTGGAGCATGATCCACTGGTAAAGGGGCAGTTCCCTAACCATCCCCAGCTAGCACAATGCCATATGTATCTACTGCTCCTCTTCTGTTCGATAGTAAAAAGTTGGCACTTAAAACTGTTGCTAAGACAAGAATTTTATAGAGGGCAGGGAGAGCTCTTTGGTGGCCCATAGCTGTAGCTCTGCAGAAACCATAGTGGCTGCTGTACAGTAACAGCACATCCAGGGGAGATCCAGAGGTCCCAGACCAGCTTGTTCAGAGACAAAGTATTGTGGCACCATTCTAGAAGAACAATTATTTCTTCTCAGGTAAACGAGTAGTACAGGAAGGGGTCTTGTACACACCAATGACAGAAAACATTCTCACAACAGGTCTTAAATAGGGTATGAGCCAAGGTATTGGGAGGGTAAAACAGCTAGCCTTAAAATAACAGGATGCTGATTAGGAAGTGGGCACAAGTCTTGCTGACAGTGGCCTTACAGAAGTCAGTGTTTTTTCACAAGTCCTTAAATAAAAAGCATTTTTGCAAATGCATGCAAATGATCTAGAATGGGTGGGGCCAGAGACGCATTGTCTCTTCCAAAGCAGATACCTACAGTGCCACAGAAATCCTCTTGACCACACAGATTTGCATGACAGGGCATTTCTGCTCTGCAAATTCCACCTCTGTGCAAAGGGCTGATAAGGACCTTGCTCATGTGCTAACATCTGGGCTGAGCACAGAGGCAGGCATCCTGCCTGCCTGTCTTCTCCCACTGACTTCACTCAAAGCCAGGTTTGATTAACACCTCTGAAAACAAGCTCAAATAATTCCACATTATGGGTATGCCAGCTTTTGGGTATCTAACTATGATTCAGAAATCTAGACCCACATGCATAATCCAAAAGGTCACAGAGTAAATCTGTGGTATAGACTGGATATAAAAGCTATATCTGTCACTTTCTGTGTTATATTGAAAAGAACAAAAACACAGTGACAGTTTTCTGGCCAAGAAACTGTTTTGCTTTGCTTTTTCAAGGACTGCTAAACTCCTGCCTCAGAAACTTCACAGTCCATCTCACAGGGGCACAAATATTTTCATTTCGGTCAAGACTTTGCAAAGGAAAATGTTCTCCCCGGTACCCCTCCCAGGGAGTTTGGACCTGCATTGCAGTGAGAGCACAGAGGAGCAGAGTGTCTGAGTTCCTGGAGCCTCTTACCCCTTTTGGTAACCATCTCTTCCCCTGCCTGTGGGAAACCTGGCTACAGAGGCATCATTTCCTTTCTCCCCCCTTTAAGAACTCCACCCGCACACCTTAGCAAGCTGCTTCACTGACCTGCATTTTCCTAATCCTTGACAGAGCCCTGCAACACCTCACCCCTAACCAGGCCACCCTGCTCTCACTGCAGGCTCCTGCCAGCCTTCAAGCAGCAGCGGACAAGAGGTGGCACTGATCTCCAGAAGACAAAAAGGGCAAGCTGCTTACAAAGTGATCAGTCATTAGCACCTAAGAGATACACCTTCTAAACACATCTTCTGTATTTCCAGGATTGATGGGAACAAACTCAGAAGGGTGCAGAAATAAAAGCCTACATCCTAGCATTCAGGCTGATGATGTTCTTCAGGTGCAGAGACCTTTCTGGGGAAGAACAGCCAGCCCAGCCCTGGGCTGAGCTCTGTTCTCTGATCTTCCTGGGCTTCTTGGCACTAAAGATTTCTTTGGGCAGCATCATGGAAGTCTAGAGCACTTGATAATCATGGTTCATCTAGTGCCTGAAGTTTTCCTTAGCCCCTCTCTCTGCTGATTCCTGTGGTCCACTTGTCATTCTCCTGCTCTCCCTACCCCATCACACTGTTGAACAGTAAGCAGGATTTCTGGGCAGAATGAAAAGACAAGTGTCCACCCAACAGAGGTCAGTCCTCCCTGGGAGGACAGATGCTGCTGACATACTGATGAGCACAGCACTGAGCTATGGGGAAGATGGATGCTCTGCCTCCAGGCCCCTGGGAGAGGGCAGGGCACAGACCGATGGGCTGGAGGAAGCACTGATATGACCCACTACAGTTAGTAAGAGGGACCAGTACTCAGGAGAGAAAGCAGTGAGCTTGACTTCCCCTTTATACCCCATAGCCTGGGCAGGCAATTATGAATCACCCACGTGACAGCCTAGCATCATCACCTGGCCAGGCTCCAGAGCTGATGAGATCTTAATCATAGCCTTCCTTTCAGAGGCATATAAAATAATGACCGAGGGTGACATTGTTCTGCAGAAGCAGAATGGGGAGATGGAGCCAATACATGTAGTGGTTCATAAGTTCAGGAATCAGAAGTAATGAGCCTGATTTTCCTCCAAGTCTTGAATGACAATCCCTTTGTTGTAGGGTTTTATCTGTCATTGGGCTAATACGAGACCTTCCCAAATCTCCCAGTAACCAGTGACATTCACAAGCCTGCTGATGCCACAGATATACCACAAGGTGGGTTTCTCAGCATCACCAGCAGTTAGAAAGTTGGCCCATTTATCAGGCTCAGTGAAGAACTTCAAAACCAAAGACACCTTGAGCCCATGCACCCCTCCAGCTCTTCCTTCCAGCTCACCACAGAAGCACTTTAGTGGGACAACGCAACTCAATTTCCCTGCTGCCTGTGCTAGGGATGAGCGAGGGGGCTTTCTCTGTGCATGCGTACCCAGTAAGCAGCTTTCTCTACTGCTGCTGCTGCTGGAGGAGCAAGCGGGAGATGCAGGCAAATATGACTTTCCACTTGCCTCTAAACTAGCAGCCTAGACCCTCTCCAGACTGCACCAGTGCAGCTCCAGTAGCAAGAAAAATGCTTCCAAATTTCCTGTTATGTATTCCACTGGGTCTTTCTGGAGGACCATAAAATGCTCAGGCAGGGCCAGAGTCTGGCCAAGACCAGTCACTGCTGTGGCAAGGATGGGAAAGCTTTGCAGAGAGCTCCCGGCTCACTCTGCCAGGTACACCTATTGCACTGGGGAGAAAAGGCAGGACCCACGCTGGAGGGAACATACATGTGTCAGGCCACCCTGTGCAACCTCCTGCTTCGTCTGGTGGCTACTGGAGGACCAGAGGCAAGCGTGGAGGAAGGGAGATACCACTCCTCATCAGAAGCTCCATGCAGGTTGCACTGCAAAGACCTTTGGAAATTGTTCAGTGTGAACTTAGAATTTAGGTTTTAAAAAGCAAAGGCTGGGACAATGGAAAGAGGGCTTCTGAAGGGTGGGCATGACCAGAAGTTATGTGCTTCCACCTGGTCCTCTGTTTTCCAGCCACAGGAAAACAAGCTTTCCAAAGATACCTGCAAACTTTCTCTAACTAGGCTTTACTACTGTAGCTTAGGTGGCTATGTCAGCCTGTACCTACCCTGACCAGCATCCCGCTGCAGGAAGCTGAAATGCTGTAGTCAACAGTGCTGGCAAGGGGAAAGCCTGTTTTCAGACCCAGATGAGCCCTGCCCAGTCGCACTGACCTACAAATCACGTGTCCCTTATGCCGAAAGAGCTTGTGTTTCGAAACAAGCTGTTCCTCTCTCCTCCATCTCTGCTAGCCCAGCACTGGCCAGATCCCTTGGTTTGTCCCAGAAGTCTGGTACCCAGTAGCTCACAAGCTGCACAACTGCAATGCTGCTTCCAGCCCTTTTATTTACCGCAGTACTCCTGTGCTGCCCTCCCTGCCTTGCAAGGCAGACCTCGTGGCCCAGCTGCATGCAGGACCGCACTCAGCATTACAGCTCCCCCTCGGCCGCTCGTGAAGCCGAGATGGCACCTGAGCCTCCTGGAAAGCTGCTCAGCATGACCATCCCCTTGGGACCCCCCTCCACATGCCTCTATTCCGTCTGCTCTGCTGAGCAGCTCCTTGCGAGCCATCAGTCCCAGCCCCCTTTGCCTCCCCCAGTCCCAGGTTTTGCAAAGGCTTTGCTCTCTTTCTCCCTCCTCCTTCTTGCTGCGTGTGATGCACACAAAACAGAGGTGAGAGCAACACATGGAGCCAGCAGACACTCATGTTGCAGAGGTGCCTCCCTGCAAGGAGGGAGGGCAGCTCACTTAGAGGCCCACAAAAGCCCCAGAGAAGGAAGAGGAGCTTACCTGGGGGCCTCACGTGCTGAAATGACAGTGCATCCTACCAGCTGCTGAGGACAGGGCTGCTAGCATCCATCTCCAGACAAGAGAAGGAGACTGATAATTACAGCCTTTCCTGAAACTTAGCAGAGACCCCAAACCAAAGATGATGTAAGAGAACTGAAAAGTGAAAGGCTGAAATGTTGACATGAGAGGGGCATAGATGGAAGGAAGGTATCTCCTGCAGAACCCCAGAGGCAACAAATTAAGTCAAGCATGCACAGGGATTCCCCAGTTTCTCAGAGGACAGGGTAGGTAAGTCTAAGGGAACAGCAGCTGAGGCACAGCAAGAAGGGAAATAAGCTGGCACCAACAGTATGAATTCAAGAATGAATTTCCACTGGCTCACATTCCAAACGCCTTTATTAGCACCTAACATACGAGCCCCTCCACCTCCACCTCTGCAGAGCCTCTTTGGGAGTGAAATGCTCACCTATCCTTAGAAAGCAAACCTGGACTCACCCTGGACCCTTCTCCACTTGTGCTGACTCTGTGCAGTCTGGGAGCAGAAATGAGCTCACTGTCACAGGAGTCCAAAGCTGCCTCTTGGAGCAGAAGTGTCGCAGGAGGAGGATGCCAGATCTGAGCCTAATGGGAACAAACCCACTTGTGCAGAGGAAGGCAAAGTTTAAGGAGGCCAAGTCAGTGAGAGGACATGTGGGTCCAGGAAAGGGGACTAATACAGGAGAGTGGGTCACTCCTGGTGCTGAGAGCACAGGTTGGTTGCCACTGAAGCAATGACAAGGAGGAGGGCAGGAGGAAGCTGGAGCGCTTGGGGGTAGAAGATACTATCTGAAGCCACCACAACCCAGGTGAGGACACGGGCATGTGGCTGGTTGCTTGTGGGCCAGCCAAGTGCCTTGAGCAGCATGCAGGGATGCGCCCAGACCACCAAGGGACACAACACTTCGGGGAGTCAGTTCAGGGTGGGAACCTGAACTTCCTTGTCTACAGATCAAAGAACAGCAAGGAGTAGAGCAGGACCAGTTAAGGCACCTCAGTAACAAGGGCAGCACTCTGCAGAGAGCAGCTTCAGTCTTTAACTGGAAAGCCACCTAAGGCACTCCTCCTTTGCATGCAGTGACACACTGTTAAGAGTCCCTAGGTTCAAGGATGCTCCTTTGGAGGATAGCACCGTGTATCCCTTTCTGCTCACTGCAGTGAGAGAAGGGGTGTAAAATTAAGGACCCCTTCTTCCTCAGAAAGAGCTGCCCTTCCGCACAGGCTCATGTCAGCATGCAGAACACAAACATGGTATATGTCCCAAGTGGTATTCTTACAAGTGTGCTTGTGCTGATTTTGGAGACACTGTGACAGACCAAAAGTCTTTCTACATTAATATCCTGTCTTCAGTAACAGTAAAGAGAATAGCAGGGAGGAATATAAGCAAAACAGGGTCTTTGTTGTGATACTTAATTCTCCAGCTATTTGAGGCTTAAGGATCTCCTGAGCCAGAGCTTCTACCTTCTTAATTGAAGATACTCAGTTTTTCTTCTGAGAGTTTGTCTTATCTTTCAGAATATTCAGCCTTTGGCATCTGCAGTCCTGTGGTAGTGAGTTCCACAGTTTTGTTCTTCCCTGTATTTACATCACTTTAAAAGTACAAATCAGTCTTACTCTTTTCTGATTCCCTTTAGTGCTTGCATTAAGTCAGTAAATAATCATAACCCTATGCTGCTCAAGCTTACAGGGTCCCACCCCGTTTTAGATACTTAAGGGTTACTGAGCAGAACACAAATAACTACATACACTCTCAAAAGTGCTAGAAAGGCTTTGATAGAGGCAGGAAGCAGCAAGGCAAGGAAGAACTGTTGCACGTGTTAAACACAGAACAGAGCTGTATGATGACAGTATCTGACGTTCTGCAGTGGGTTGTTGCACAAGAACAGACTGAAGGCAAGGTAATGGAAATAACTTTCCACAGAGCCTGTGGAATTTGCTGTTACAAAATCATGAAGTCAGGAGCTTAACAGTATTTTGGAAGGTCTAGGCATTAATGTGGAAATTACAGTCCAAGTCATAAAAGGAAGGGACTAACAGAAAAGAATAACCCAAGGACGCAGAGCTTCCTGCTGCAAGGCAGAAGCTCCATCTTCCAACAGAAAGTCACCAGAAGCATCCCTCCCAGGCAGGCTGCTTCATTAACCCTCAGTATGGCTCCTGGGAAATGAAGATCTTTGGCAGGTTGGGTCAAGATCATTTGCCTTTGTGCTGTGACCTATAGAGTCCCCAGTACTAAACCTGTCCAGAGGCAGAAGTGTGCATGCTCATTGGGAGCTACTCTAGACTCAGAAGCCAGGATTAGAAATGGAAGGAATAACGTATGTGAAAGGGTTGAATCTTTGCTCAGAATACAGTATTTCTGGCAACACGGATGTCTCCTGTGCCTGGTCCATTTTTGGGGATGACAAATGACTCGGACACTTTTTGGAGGGGCTTTGAAAGTGAAGGTGACTATTCCAGGCTGCTAGTGGAGGTTGTGTTTCACCAAGCACTTGTAAGGTACTGGAAGCAATAACTTTTTTGCAGGGGAGAGTTTACACTGCTCTTCTGCTGCTGCATGACTTTGGGCACAAGGGATCAAGGAGATTTTGCAACTTGCCTCTAGCACTAGCTGTGCCACTTAACCTTTTTCCCTCATTTCCTCTCCACCCTGACTTTGATAAAGCACCTCCTTTTGGAGAAGTGACCAAATAAAAGTCCTTCCCCATATAAGCAAATGACATATGGTCTCCTTGTCCAAGATCACAAAAGAACATTAGGAAAGCCAAGATGCTCCAGAAAGAAGGAGAAAAATGGAACATCTGACTTAGTAAAAACCAAGCTGCCACTGCCAGAGACTAATGAACAGTTTGCTGGCTTCAACTTCTTTGATGATTAAACACCATCTCCTGTTCCCGTCATTCTTGGGAAAGAAATTAAAGGACAAAGTAGTCCTCAAGTATGTTTCATTTTAAGGAGGGGGTAGGGGAAATAAGAGGAATTATTTTTAAGGGGAGGAGACAAGATGTGCCTGCATTCAGTTGCAAAGAATTGGAGCAGTGTAAAATGTACAGAAGAATACATGAAGGACAAAGCAAGACAACCATAGTTCTTCCTTAGCAAGCTTGTTTAAGAAAACTACTTTGCCCTCATAAGGGATTGTCCATTTCCATGCAGATAAATCAATGGGTCCCAGACTTTAATGAGCACCAGTTAATCTGACATAAGTAAATACCTGATAGCAGTCTCTCCAGCCCTAAGACAGCACAAAGTCTGTTCACACTTTTGCCTTTGCTTAGGGCAGGAGGCAGCAGCTCTTGTACTTACTGTACTTCTCATGGGGAGAGTATTCTGCCAAAATGCTGCTTTTAATTTCTCTTTTGGTGCAAGCCAGTGCCCAGTTTACAAGTCTGAAGTTCTGCATGACAACTGTTATACATAAAGTGACAACTATTTTAGATACTGCCCTTTTCCCTACATTTCAGCTTAGCAGGTGAGAAAGCCACAGTCACTTTCAACCTCCCCTGTTTCTGAATAACCAGATGTCAGCACTGACTTGGGGATCAAGAAGAGCACCTTCCATCTGCAATCTTTCTGCCAGTAATGCAAGGGGACAGGAATGGTTGGCTTCTAGTATATGCTCTATGCCCTTTTGCGCTGCAGGTCTTTGTGCTCTTGAACTCATTTCTCTTTAGGACCTGAGAAGTACTTTGCATGGAGATGTTCCTCTCACTAATCTGATCTACTTTTGTAGTAATTTGCATGTGTTTAATTGTTGAATGCATGTCCAGAAACTGGGACAGGTATCAGCTATCCTCAACAGCTAGGGGTGTGCAAGTAAAGTGCCACTTTGCTGCCCTATTTCTCTCCTGCCATGCCCTAGCCCTGCAGCACCTGCATTGGTGCTGGTCTTGCAGGTGTAAGATAGAGGACCTACCTAGTTGGGTCCTAAGCCAAAAGGGCATTGATCTGCCCATGACAAGGCTTTCAGACTTCTGAGCCTGTATATCAATGCCCTATCTGAGCAGGGGGCAGCACCGCATATCATCTGCTTAACAGCTCCAGTCATGCTGGAAGCAGAGGTCAAGAGGAGAAAGCCAGAACTGATGGGCACAGGGATGAATATCACCTGCTTTATGAGCATATGCAAACCAGCAACCTTGTTCAGTGTTATAGACAGCAATCCCAAAATCACCACTTGCAGCATGACATCTTCCTCAGGCAAGCTCTTAGAAAACAATGCCAGGCAGTTTCTATTCTTAAGGCATAAAATCTGTGAGCTACTGCATACCATTTCTGCTGGCCTGCTCTCCTCACTCGGTTCCCCATCACCTAGTAGCTGGACAAAACCCAGAGCCCATTCTATGCCCAAAAACAGGACTGTTTGACCTTCCCATTTCTGTATCACCAGCTAGCTTTCAGTCCAAACCTCATCATAGCTTGAGAAATGGTCTTTCCCAGAGAGGAACCACTTACTGAGAAATGGTCAAACTCATTTTTGGTTCCTATACCTTCCCAAGCCAAACCAGCACAGAAGAGCATGCTTTGTACAGAGACCCAACTAAGGCCAGAGAAGCAAGGCCGTACATTAAGTTCAGAAAAAGGTAATGCATGAATTTGACCAATTTTCAGGCAGAAAGTCAAAGGGGTGGTACTTACACTATCTTCTCATCCTAGATGGGCCGGGAACTGGTAAGGACTCATTGTAGTACTAGGAGAGCTAAAACCAGGTAAGATGCTCGCTTAAACAAGCAGGGAGCTCAGGCAGCAAGGCCACAGCTGAGTAATTTCTTCCAGGAAAATGGCAAGTTAGAGGGGTGACTGGCTTGAGATAGTGCAGGGAGGGCAGCAAGATGACACACCCCACACCCCCCCCACCATAAGAAGTACAATGTATGTTTTCCCAGGTGAAGTCTGTTCCAGGAATGACATGGGTCCCAGACAGTGCAGGTAACATGGGTTCTTCCCCCTTCTGGAGATCCTTAAAAATTTATTGCTTACATCTATCATCTGCTAGTGTATCAGATGTCTCCAAATGGCTTCATCAAGCCTTCCCAAATCCCTTCTGTCTCTTACCATATTTACTTAAGGCAAAATCTTAACTTAGCCCTTTTTGTTGATTCTCTTAGCCTCTGTCTAGGTATGCGCAAGGTCACCCATTACCACAGTGTGAGACACACAAGCATTAATGCGCTACCTCTATGGAGTCTCAGAGAAGTGTTACGATCACGCCTTGCATAGCTGGGAAATGGAGTCCGAGGGCATGCTTATATTACAACAGGCTTTCTGGTTTGAAGTACTGGGTAATTTAAAACAGATTTTGCTGCCATAGGCTTCTGCTGACCCATGACAGGAAAACATGGTGCCTTCAGAAGGGCTATCTTTACCTTCTACTGTTTGCCTGCACTAATTTAGTATGCTACACAGCTGCCTTCTGCACACTTACAAGCCATGGGGCAGTGCTGGTGCCTGTATCCCACCTCTTCTTCTCCCCTCTCCCAACTCATCTTTTCATACTTTCCCAGCGCTACCCTTACTACCTTACAGCATGTGTTGCCAGTGTCCTCCTGCATACACTTATAGGCATATCTAATATATAGCCATTAAAGCTCAAAAATGTTTTTAGTAATCACTTTATATTTAATTAAACATGCAACAACTAGTCTATTAGAGTAAATTAAATTTGAGTGAGACATTTGAACAGTGACTAGTGAAGATATCAGTTTCTAAAGCCCTCAGAAAGATGGGGGAAGAAAACTGTATTATGTCAAGGGAAAGGCGATGCTGGAAGACAAGGGGCTTCATAGCTTCTGCATGTATCCTCAGAGAATTTTCACCTTGTAGTGACTTTCTTATCTCCTGCTTGCTGAGAGATGATCACTTCAAGTGGTTAAAACTCAATAGGCTTTCTAGCAGGAGTAACCTAGTAATGGAAAAATGTAATTTCTCCAAAACACTCCCAGAACTCTTCACTCCTTTAAATGAAACATCCTTTCCACCTTGCCAGGAGTTTTACTGGACACCAAACCAATCAGACTCTACCCCAAACAGGAGAGGTTCTGCAGCCCTCCACATAGACACTGACTACTAGAGATCATGGGGAGAAAAGGCTGGGGGAATGCAGAATTAAAGCAGCTAGGGGGCTTAGTAGCCCATTGGAATTAGTGTACTCTAGAAAACACCTCTGAGTATCAATTTCAGCTCACTCAATGCTAATTCTGTAGGAGACTTTGGGCACTTTTACCTATACCTCATTTTCTGTTATCTGTAAAAATAAGACACTGATGCTAACTTGCCTCCCTGCTGCAGTTTGGGATCCCCACATGTCTAGGCAAGTGCTAAGTGTGTAATGAACAGAAATTAGTTTTTCTCCCTGGGGAAAAAAAATTAAATAGAGCTTGTAATTCCCTGTGGCAGTCAAGACCACCAATGCTGTTTGGAGCTGCATAGATAGGGAATCATGTTATGAATGAAGCAATATTACTACTTTATATGGCAGAATAAAATGCTCTATATACAGGTCTAAGCACTGAAACCATGAGACTCTCTGCAACAATATCAAGGCACACAGTGCTTTAAAGACACTGTTTTAACTTAGAGAAAGAAGGTTTGATATTCCAGATTCTGAAAACTGCCACAAAGATGTCATTTCCCAGGAGGCAGCCAGAGGCAAACAAATCCTTTAAATGATGTAAGACAACTAACATGTCCTGGGCAGAGCAATCACCTCAACTAGGCTGGCACAGATTGGCTTGACCAAAAGGTTAGAATGGTGTTTATTTCCTAAAGAAAGTGAAGTTTGATCATGTAGGAAGGATGACTGGGAGTAGGCAGATAAGATGATGAGATGCAGAAGAGCACAATTTATTTCTGGCAATAGGGTTCAGTTAAGTCAAGGGTGGTCCCCTAAGGGTAGAGGATGGCAGCCCTACGGTTTGAGAAAAAAAAACGCCTACTTTTCAACGAGCCCAAGCAAACTGGTTGCAAACTAAAAACCCTGAGACTCCTGCACACAGGGACCCAGTTCTGTATCTGGGGTGACTGCTTCTACATACAAATATTCTGCATAGCTGTATTTGTGGCCCCTAAGCTGAAAAACTCAGTAAGATTGAGTTATCATTAGAGCAAAGGGCTAGCAGTCAACTGTCTCAACTGTGATGTGAGTAGAGTACTGTATAGTCATGCTGGGACAACCAAAAAGTACAGGAGTATCCACTGATCTGTTCTAGGAAACAATTTCTACTGTCAACAGTACTGACCGGACAGTGTATCATCATGGATTTTGTCTACCTCTGCCTCTATCCATGGGTAGTCTGCCCTTGGTTATGCCAGGGTAAAGCCAAGGGAACCAGTCCAGGCTGACACCAGCAGCAGTGCACACAATATGGCCCATACTATCATTCTTCTGCTTTAGCAATCCAAGTCTTGGCTGCGGGATCATAAACCTGATGGATGGGTGCAGTGTAGTTAACTGACAATAGCATTCAAAATGCAGCTGTATGAAACACTCCTGATTCTGCTGAACAAGTCAAACTTATTACAGGGTGCATGAAGAAAAAGGAGATTTCAGCAGGCTGTGGAGGTCCACAAGCAAGCAGACTTTGACTTCACGGCCAACTGGATGGCAGAGAACAAGCTGCAGTCTCTGTCCATGCTGAGTGAGTGCTCTCTGCAGTACCAGGACCAACAGTCCTGGAGCCAAGGAGCTCTATTTGCAGAGCTGGCTGAAAGTTATTGGCAGGGAGCCCATGTGAGCTCGGTAAATAAAGTATCCAGATAATAAAAATACCCAAAGGCACTGTTTAATTTTTCTGAGAGTTCTGATACAGCCAGTAATATTGAGAGGGAACAGAAATCTTGCAGACAGGAGCACAGGGCAAAACCAGCCTTCCAGAAGAGTGGAATACAAGGCACCTGGTAGGTCTGATGGCTCATGGCCTGTACAGCTAAATATCCGACACTCATTTATGGGGGGAACAGCTGAAAAGGAAGAGGGTTTGTGTTCAGGAACTAGACTGGGACTCAGGAAATCTAGGCTCAGACAGGAGCTTGTGTATTGTAAAACCTCAAGTCCTCTTGAACTTTAGCTGCAAACTCTTGATGGATAAGAGGGTCAATACTTTGTGTATTCATGACCTAGGAATGCGAAGGGGATGGACAGGGAGATACAAGCCACAGGCTGCCTTCCCCTGCAGTCACACTGAAGTTAAAGGAGATACTGCGGTAGCAGGTTGCTGCAGTAGAAAAGGGAGATGAGGTCCAACCTGTAAGAAGTGAGTATGTTTTGGGATTGCTTCCCTCTTCACTAGAGCCTCAGATGGGAGCTCAGTGCACCCTGCAAAGTGGGGGCAAAGGATGTATAAGAGGGCATACTCCAGCCTGGTGACCCACTGCACCCTGGCACAGATAGTAGGAGGCCAGCTGTGCACACCTTGCAAGCAGTGACAGAGAAGGGGCCAGTGGATCTTGTCTTTTACTCCTTCCTCTGCCATTTTTCTGGCTGGAGCTGGCCTGAGACTCCACTTGTGTCAGGGCAGCAGGGACTACCACATTTCATCCCATGTGCATGCACACCCTCCCTCCCCCAAATGATCGCTTTCATCTGACTAGAGGACCTTTCTGGATCTCCAAACAGCTCAGCAGATCCTCTTCCTTTCACCATCCCTTTTCCTTGAATGTTCATTTTTCTCTGTAGCCTAGCAACTCAGCACAGACTCAGAATATTAACAACTCCTGTCCCCACACACGATCTTCTCCAGAGGCCTGAAAAATGTGATAGCAGAAAGGCTGAGAGGGGTAGGAGCAAGCACAAGAGATGTAGGGAGCATGCAGGGAACCTCTACCAGCATTCAGAAACAGCAAAGCTATTCAGCTGTCGTATCTGCCACCTTCACTTAACATGTACATAGCATATAGAGCTATATATAGCCCCATTTATTTACATATTGAAATAGCAGCACGACACGCATGCACTTGTATTTGGATTTACGCTCTATATCGAGGCACCGGCACTCTTGCGCACATACACTCTCTATTGCTAGATGCTTTAAATGTATATATGACAGGATGTCAGAAGGTTAGATTCTCAAGATCTAATTTGGTTTTCAATCAAACTAGATGAAGCTTTCACTTGTGGGAAGATACTTTAGCATTCTGCAGTAATCCTCTCCAATGCTGCAGCACTGCTATTGAAACAGGTGGCAGTTTGGAACATTGCTCTCAAATACAGACAGCTTTTTAATATATATATATATAAGAATATATATAAAGACTGTGGGAGTTCTGCCTGTGTAAAAACCTGAATAAAAACTTAAGCAGGAAAAAAGAAAAAAAAAAAGACATTTTTATCCTGGGCAAAGTTTTCTGCAGTAGCAATTCTAACTACTACAGGAGTGCTGGGGTACAAGCTGAAGTGGTTCATACCACCACCATACAACACTGACATGTTCAGATCTAAAGATAACTTGGCTGATACAGGAACAGATGGAGCACTGCAATACATAGCACTGTTCAGCTGAAAGCACGCTGCAAACTATGTAGCCATGGACTCTCATCCTCTCCAACATGACTTCTTTCCTGCCGTGGGGTGGAGTCACCTACAAAATGCAGAGTGAACTTAGCCTCCTCAGTGAGAGTACAGAAATGTTCTCATTTGGGAAATCGCCTAGTGAGCAAAACATGTGAACTCTGTTTCTCACTACTAGAGCTGGGTTGACTCAACCCTCCTGAGGCTTGAACTTGTGATACTGGAGGACTTGCAGAGCTTTTCCTTAGGGATAACAGCGTCATGGAAAGATGCACGGGGGGAATAATTTGCAACAAACATCGCCAACACATTTTATTTGTGCTGCAAAACCCAAGGTCTAGGCTAGGAATCAGCCAGTCTACCCAACAGCTTTCCCATAACCAAGAATTTCCAGTTATGCAAAGAGCTTTCTGCAAACTATCCCATTAAGATATCATGTAAATGCTACAAGATCCCTAGGAATAAACAAGCATGGTAGAATAGAAAGCCTCAGGGACAGAGAGTCGTTCCCTAGTCCAGAAGTTCACAGTCTTTCTTCAGCTAGAGTGCTTGTTTCAGCAAGGTTTCCACAGTTCACCATCTGCTGATCTATGTACATGGCAAAATCATGCAATTCAGCCAGCAAAAGTATTTCATTCAAGTGCATCATTAAGGTTCAAAACATCAGAGCCCTTCAGCACAAGCACAGGATACCACTTTATAGGGGAAGCAATAAAGCTGTCCACTCTCACATGAGGACACCTCCAGGCAGTACAGTGGCAGGCACCTGGCAGGACTGCTGCTTTACCAGGTTGCTCTCTGCTACCCATGCACTGAGTCCTTGAGACCTCTGTCTCAGAAGGAATTCCTTGTGCTTTGTGCAGATCCAGGCTTTCAGATGGCCACGGCATTTGAAGAGACTGTATGGTGATCTTTGGGTTGTTACTTAGCAACTTGACTCTAAGATGTAGTGAATTTACTGGGCTGTCTCTGCAGTCAAGCAACACCAGGACCAAGGGCAAAGCGAGAATTTTGTCATAGGAATGGGATAACCTGTGAAATATTATGGAACACAGATCAGATTTTTCCCTTCTACAAGTTGCCATAAATGCAGTAAATATTGACATATGAGTCACACTGACCTATTTTCTAGTTTTTAAGCTGGGACAATCTCTTTGCAACCAATTTCAGAACAAATGAATGGGGAGTACTTCAGGCCCCTTCACAAGTTTGCTTTATTCTTAACTATTTTGTGCAAGAACCCTATCCTCTTGTGGAAGGACCATCCCTGTCTTTTGGGCAGAAAGGGGACCACTGCTTGTTTAAACTTGAGCATCCACTCCCCACTACCACCACAGTGCAGAGCACGCCTGAGGCCAGAGGCTTTACTTGTCCTCATGCACTACCTTAGTCCAAGAGATCTTTCAGCACAATCAGTGAGATTTCTGTTAAAGAAAAGCATAATGTGCTGTGAGCAGATATCCACATCTGATTCTTGACTTTTTAGACTGTATCAGTGCTGGTGAAAGTCACCCTGAGCCTCAGCAGTCACAGGATGTCACCACTGCAAGGAGAGACAAAGTACGCTCAAATCTAGCAATGGCAGGTGAGATAGGTCCCCAACATCTGCTTTGTTGCAAAGATGTTTCTAGGAGATCACTAGATTTCTACTCTTACCATCTATCTATATGAGCCACAGAGCAGGCAGTTGTACCTCCTGCCTGCAAAAGAGAGCAGCTCAAAGCTGCTGTGTCTAGGGTGGTTTGGGGGTTACTCTCCACTGTGCTACAACCATCTTTTATTTCCCCAAACAACCCTCTAGCAGAAGGAAAAAGCATCAAGATGCTGTTGCTTTCCTTCAGCTAGCCAAGTGCTTGTGTGTTTACGCACAAACTGCTTCCTGTTGCTGGAGAAGCAGAGACGCCAGAAGGCCACCAAGGTGACTATATGTAACCGATGGCAGTGTGCACAGGACACTGTGCACAACCATTGTGTGGGACTGCCCTTTGCATTCCCTCATAACTCTCCCCTTCAGGAAAACACTGTTTCACATGTGCAGAACTGCCACTGTTTGATTTCCCAAGAAAACAGCCATCCAATGCATTGCAGCTCTGCACATCAGGACTTGAAGTGACAATAGCTGCATGACCTAAGTTGTACTGAAGTGATCATCAGCAGAGGAAGGCACAGACATTTGCAACCTTCCAGCTCAGCTGCATGTTTGCAATAGGTTAGTTTCAATCACAGCACACAGAAGCCCCTAGCATGTGAAAAAAATCACATAACCCCTACCTGTTCATGCCAGCACAGAGCCTGGGGATATCTCACCCTAAGTCAGAGCTGTACCATTCTTATGGTACATTCTTATGGTACCATGCCACACTGGTAGGATCTGGCCCTTCTCCAGTACTAAGGCCCCACATACTCTGCTACCTGCAACACTACCATCCCAGGAGCCTACAGCAATCCCACAGGACTACAGCCCATGCAGTACCATTACAGCACATCCAGCATTAGCTCAGCTCAGCCTCTTAGTTTTACCATATTTTGGCAGTCTTCGATATTCAGCAGCCTTAAATACCAAGATGTAATATATACACACACACACTCAGTTTAGATACCACAGTGTCACAGGGCTGGAGATACCCTAGGCTACAGGGAAACATTTGCAGCACTGGAGTGTCATGTCAAACTTGTATCTCATAGCATATATAACTACAGGAACCTCTGACTGTAGGATTTAAATGCTTTAACCTTTGCTTTTTTAAAACCTTTGGATACCCAGGGACATAGAATAGACTGACTAGGAAATATCTGTATGTCATTTCTCCATTGAAAAGACATGGCAACAAACCAGAACACTTTCAGTTAAGAATAAGGAAAATGCTGATGTATTTGAAGGGAATATATGGTAGTATAAGGTACAGTATAATAGTAGGAACTTTTTCTTGGTTTTTAAAGCTCAAGACATATATATCAATGGAAAATCCTTTTCGGGGTCATATTGCACAAAGTTGTTTCTGTCTGTTATTGCAGGCGTACAGAGGGTCTGCTGAGGGTCCTCAAAGGCTACTGCCAAAGCTGCATTAGCCCCAAGGAAACCAGGGGTTTGCATACACAATTTGACTGTCAGAACAGGTCAAGAATGGATTGGACATCATGCATCCAGATCAGTGATCCCATATGGATATACATTTTCCTTCCTTTCCCTTCCCCTTTCCTGAAAGGGCCCAAAGGTCAAGAGCTCTGATGAGGAGAGCGTACGGCCTAAGAGACTGCTGTGTTGTGTACCAACGAAAGCCTCTTGTATGGAGCCTACCCATCCACACTGCCTTCTTTCATCAACTATGGCCAGCATACAGCAGAGTTAAGCACATGTTTTACTGTGCATGGGTTACACTGAAACTGAGATTCAACCAGTCAGTGCATATTCATATTTTAGTGAAAACAGAACTGCAAAGTCTGATCAGGACAGATTCCACTACAAAGGCTATTTCAAGCATGCCTAATAGATAGAAAATTTGATGTAGTGAGAAGAGTGATGCCCCACTGATGATGGCATAACAGATTGTAGAATGAACTGTCCTGGTCAAGAGCACCCTTAGACACAACCTGATCCACTCTTTGTTTTGGGTTAAAAGCCAATTTAAAACCATTGCAGCTCATCACTGTCTTGGGACATGCTTTACATCTCTCTTGAACAGGGAAAATGTTTTTGCCAAACAAGACAGCTTGTTTTTCAAGCAAGCTTCGGGAAGTTGGGAAATAACAGACATGATGTTTCCTTCCATAACCCCCAAGAGATCCAGTGCAGTATTCTAGTGCGAGTGCCATCACTCCAACAAGGCAGCAGTGAGGCAAAAGGTGGTACAGAAGTAGGGAGCAGGAGGCAATGAAGCGAAGCATCAAGGTCAGCTTTGCCAAGCATCCTGCACCAACTTCTAACCTATCTGCACTGCAGACTGTCCCCCAGCAAAAGGTATTGCCAATCCCACAGGCATCATTCCTTTAATGCATATTCCTGCGAACATTTCTGTTTGGAAGCCTTGCTTCTTGCACTAGCCCTCTACAGCAATCCTCTTGTAACTTCTCAACTTGTCACCAGGTTTATAAAACTTTAAAGTTAGTGCTATAACAAACTGAAACAATGTTATTGCAGATGTAGGAGAGCATCTTGGGATGAATAAATTATAGGAGCCGCAAAGAAATCACAACTATAACGGCTGGATGCTCCAAGCTGTCTACGGTGTGCAGATACACAGGAGGGAGCAGGCTTAGGACTGCACAGATCATAGGGCAGGAAAATTGAAGCGTTATGAAGGGTAACCATCTCTTATTTCAAATGCATACAAAACTTCTGGTTGTTTTCCTTACTGAAATAGTTCATTAATGCTTGAAGGGAGTCTGAACTGTCTGGTACTAGAAAAATACATCCCCAAAGAATACCTAGAGAGAGAGAGTAGGCTACAGTTGGAAGTATTAGCCCTTAGTCCCACTGTGCAGCAAGTACAATATGCCCTGAACAGGCCAGTCATCCGCTCTCTGTTGAAAGGACATGCAAGAGTAGGGCAAGACTTCCAGCTCCTTCTGCAGCCATTGGTACTGGATACCGTGAGAACTGGATCCACCAAAGCAGGTTGGTTGAACCAGACCATTAAGCCGACAGTGACTTTGGGCAGCATTCAGGCCACGTAGCACAAGGACAGAAACCTGCATGCTGCTTCAGCTGCAGAGTGACTTGAGTTCCATGCTGCCAGTGCTCTTCATTCTCCTAGGTCAGAAGTACTGCTAGACTCCTCAGTAACCTGGGTACCATACTAAGAGGTCTGAACATAGCACTGTCCAAGTACCACTATACACCAACAAGCATCTATAAATACCTGCATGTTGTTCCCTGCTTACTGCAATTCAACCACCTGTAGCAAAATGACATCTACCAGATAACTTATCCAGCCCATTTCCTTTAAGGAGAAGTAGGACATACCATCATTCCATTCTTTGCAGATCACATGAGCTACCGAACATCATTATGAACACTTTCCTCCTTTCACTCTGCCTTTAAATCCCCAACTTGCAAATTTGTACAGGATATGAAAAGACTCCAGCTAGGCCTTTTGTCTTCATGGATCAGCACTTCCCAGATGGTCTGCCAGTCAAATGTGCCCTCCCTAATACCTGTTTGGCCTGGCCCCTGGCATCCTTTCCTTGGCATTTCAATTGATGTCACTGATCTTGGCTCAGCAAATAATCCTTCTAATCACTGACAAGAACAGAGGCTGCAGCTCAGTGTTGCTTAGCAGGGCTAAGAGGAGTACACAGTAATAAAACATTACTCTAGCAAGTGAGCTTGAAAATACGGCTGACCACACACAAGCAGCAGCTGCGATGAACAAGAAGGTGCCATTTTTTTTAAAATAAGGACTGTAGTTTTGGTCCCTCATTCTTGGGAGATCGTTACAAAGCCAGCACTGCACACACGAATGTCCTGTGTCCTGGCACAACTCCATCTTCTGTGCTATACCATGGCACTGTATCTGTGCATGGCCCTCAAGGAGGTGGAGATGCACTGACTTTGTGTAGCAAGGCACCAGGAAACACATAGCATATACAGAATGCTTTGTAGCTGCCTGTACATCAGAGTGCCTGGGAACTTCCAGCATAAAGACATAACTGTGTTGCCTTTGCAGAGAGCCCTGTATCCTCCAGGGTTGAAATGTCACCACATCATCACATTGGGACTACAGTTCCCATGGGAGTGAAGGCAACGATTGCCCCTTAGATCATGGGTGGAGCTGTATTCCTCCACAGCACCACATCCAGCTGGACTCCTGTGAAAAACAACTTTTTGAATCATGCAACGACTAGTCACTGACAACACTTGTTCCCCACCATCACACAGCCAGCAGACACAAAGAGTCCCAGGGAAAGGCATGGGGAGCTGGGGGCTCTCCTCAGCCTGCCCAGCCCCAGCACCAGGGCCATTGTTCCAGAAAGGATGTCTGAGGATTAATTAATTATCCTACAAGGGGCAGTAAGTAATAACACTCCTTGTGGAACAATAGAAGCTATTTGGTTGCCATGACAACCCAGCTTCACTTGTATGCCTTTAATTTATTCATTGCACAGTCCCTTTCCCAATCACCCATGATGCCAAAAAATGCCTTGTTTTTCTTGCCAGTATCCATGTCCAGAGCAGGGGTACGACACAGCCCTTTCCCCGGGGCATCTGTCACACAGAAGAATGATGCACATAGAATCCCTTCAGCCTGGAAACTTACATCACAAGAGCTCTTCTGCTCCTTAAATGTTTGTTCTTTAAGATGATTCTGATTTTTTAACCCCTTTTTGAAGCTGCCTCACCATGGTGCTTATAGACCTTGATCAAGTTCTCACATATAGCCACTTTGTCCTCCTTTCCCACCCCCTGCCCCAACATATGTAGGAAGGATGGGCAGGAGATTATGCTTGTCAAGTCAAGCAGAAAGCCAGGAGGGATAATCAAAAGCCCAGAAGTGACGTGCCTTCACAGTATCAACAGGAGCGTGGCATGGACAGTGCCTGGTGCCCAGCCTGATTACAGCCATGCCACAACCATCAAAACATGCAATGTCCATCAGTAGTGCTCCCCAAATTCTGCAAGATCAGAGCAGCATGTGGATGAAGATTGATGCCAGGAAACCTGCTTTCCCATGCACCCTACAGAGATATTATTGTTGCTTTTTCTCCCCAGACCTGAGTGAACACGTTTGTCCCAGCCATCCTGTGGCAGAGGGAAGCAGGCATTCACTGGAGAGGGGAGAGCATCGCATTCACATGGCAAGGGATGAAAAGTATTGCTGAGAGCATGGCTACTAGCCTAGGACACAGCATGCCTGGCCACAGCTGCTAACAACAACAACAGGTGTATGACAAAGCACCTGATCACCCTTTATAGCCCATGGACACGTCTCCAGCAGGAGATTCATCCTGAATCAGCCTCTGCCATTCTCAGCTATCTTCTCAGGTCTGCAGAAGAAGATCAGGGCAGTTGTTACAGGTAAACTGAGAACCAAATCCCACACTCCCTCCCAGTTATGTTTGTGCAAGCTGGGGTCTTAAGCTACAGGTCCAGACCCCAAATTATTCATGCTGGCTCTAGCAAGGAGGGTGACAGCTGGTTCACCACATAGGAAAATGCAGGTCCAAGTTGAGACCGGGGGAGGAGATGACTCAAGCTTGAGCTCTGCCCTGACAGGCAAGATAGATGGAACTAGGTTAAGCCATCTGGCTCTTCCAAGTTGAGCCTAACCTCAAGCACAGCTACCCAATGCAATGGGGACATAGGTCTGTACCTGAATTTCCGACTGTACACGCTATGCAGTGTCACTGTTACTAGACTGAGGTCTAACATGCCATGCAGATAATTACAGTAATGGAGGGATGCTAGTAAAGACCCTGCAAAAGAAACTGTTCAATATGAGAACCTGAAGGATCATGGTTGGCCCTTCACCCTGGGCTGTATCAACATATGCATTCAGGATTTTCAAGCAGTTTGGAAACCAAAACAATTAGTCAGATTGTCTTGCCTCCCCTCCTCCCCGCCATGCAACAGCAGAATAGCTGGTGAGCTAGAGAAACAGGGCAGGAGAGTCCAGAAACAGATAAGTAGGACAGGAGCTTTGGGAGACCAAGGTTTTAATTGACTTGAATAGCAAAAGCTTTAAACTGGCCTAGGATTCTCCTGCATGGGTCAGGAACCGAGGAACAGGACAGCTGCTGCTAGGAGGTCCCCACCAGCCTTGCACTCCACTCAGCCTCTTGGAAATGAGAGGAGTTTGGAGGAAAAGGCTCTGGGCAGCAGGGAGGAAGGCAAGGTTAGGCAATGATCAGTGCAATCCATGTCCTCCCCTGGGTGCTAAGGGCTTCTCAGGGACAGATAGCAGAGGCCTGGATGAGTACCCAAACCATGACCAAAATAATTAACAATTTTCACCCCAAACCATTGCTGTCTGAGCAGATAAATTTTTTCTTCTCAGTCGTATGAAAAGCTCCAGTCTATCAATGCTACCCAAAACCAGATCTCCATTAGATGCCTCCCTTTCCAGTACAGATCTCCAAAGAAAAGCCAAATTACCGCCAGCAAACATGAAAAGCCACTAACTGTTTTTCAACTTGGCAGGCACAGGCTGACTGTAAAGCCACCATTGCCTTTGTATCAAGCAAAAAATACAATTCCCATCTACTCTTTTAAGGCATAAGCATTAATGGTTCGGAGAGGTGGCTGTGCAACCAGCACAGAAATATAAGGGATGAGAATCTACTCTGGATAAGATGCCACTAGCTCCAGAGATGCCAGCAGAGATCCTCCATCCACATGTTTACAGATAACACCAGGGATACTTCAGTGTGCTGTTATAGACACTCACTAACTCTACTAGAATGTACCCCACATTAGGAAGTGAACTTCAGTGTTTCAGCATGTCTGACCACATCACAAGTACCACCAGCAGTGGTAGGTGTATGCCACAGAGGTCCCACATGCCAGTCCTGTCTTGCAAATGTTGTTTCAGTGAGTTCAGGATTGTTTTAGCCTGGGGCTGGGCTAAGGCTGTGGGGACAACTGACAGGGAGTCCCAGTGACACAGGCCACTCGGTGGAAGGAGCAAGGCTCAGACTGAAACCAGCATGCTAAGAAATAAGTTTGGAAAAAACCCCTCATTTCCTACAGCCCAGTTATGTGTTGGAAGTTATTTTTCATCACACTACATGTGGAGAAATGATCCTTGAATTCCTTATTCTTTAGTGAGGAAGAATTCTGTCTTAAATCAGAGTTCCTATCACCCCTCAACATTCTGTCCAAAGCAGAAGAAAAAAATACTTCTTCAGTAACAGACAAATGTCACTCTTCCTGCAACAACTTCCCAGCTGCAGGGAAGATCTGTAGTAGGAGGTGAAGGAAGCAGGGGTGTGACTACCCTACTTGTCAGAAGTGCACCCTGAGATCTCAGGTAGCTCCAAGAAGCCATTGCCTTGGAAGCACATCTCACGCAGAAAATGGAAGAACAACTTATAAGGCTTTTTTTAATTTTTCTTTCCAAACTTACCATGTTGACTTCAGAGATCTGGTCAATGCTGGAGATATGGATGCTCATTCCCACTGTGACAGGGTTACCTGAAACACAAATGGACTGCGTTAGGACAATATTCAAGCCCTTCTCCTTTATCTGCTATTAAAGAATTGCCTAGAAATGCATGGATATGATTTGAAGCAGACCCACATTCCCCAAGTATCAAGGATTTCCAAGTCACATGTGCTCAAATGATTAGACAAGAGTAGATTTCTCTAATTCCCAGCCTTACAGACTCACCCCTAGGAGTAGTGCAGACTAAGCTTGATTCTTTAATTCCTGGAAGTTAATTACCCCCTAGTTATACAATTATCTCTGGTTATTCCAAATAACGCCTTCAGAGACCATCAGTAGGCTCCCAGTGGGCTTGCATAAGGTGTTACTGATTGACCATACAAAGAACATAGCAATCAAGCCCATGCAACGCATGGGCAGGAAGATACTCCAGCTCACTCCTATATCACTCCGTCAGCTCTGAGTGCTCAGTCTGAAAATCCCAAGTGAATTTTAATACCCAAGATACCATACAAGTACAGGAACCAGATCTATGACGTGAGAAAGCAGCATTTGTATAGTGGCTTTTCAGACGAGAACAACACTTGGATTAGAGAACAGATTCCCCATTTTACCAGGGGCATCAGGGCACATGTCACCCCACATCCTCTTGCCTGCAACCGCAGAGCTGTGGTAGACATCTGTGCACAGATTTGCTGGGCAATTCAGATATTCCCTTACTTGGTGACCAAGCTACTCTCATGTTGTAGTAAGTGCCACCAACTGTGGCATGCAAGATGAACTTGTGAAGAAACACCACACAAGGGCAGTCACAGCCAGACCTATTGCCCTCTCTTGCCCAAGTGCAGCAAGAGCTGTATTACCACTTCCCACAAACCTGTAGAGTCAGGGCAGAAACCAGCCATTTCAGCTGATTCTTCCAGAAGTACGGGCATCCCAGCTAGATGCAGACTCACACCCAGTTCTACCTAAGCCTGTCTGTCTAGCAGCTCCCACAGCCAGGCAACAGGACAGCCCTTTCAGTGGGATTTAAGCCACATAAAACAATTTGCAGAGATACACATCCACTACCAAAACCAGCAAAATACCTCCCGTAGCTTGAGATGGTGTTTCTGAGTCCTACCCCTCTCCTATCATCCCCACAGCCCCAAAGCCAGAGCACAAACCCAATCCCACAGCAAGCAAAGCCCCTCATCTTGCACATGCAAGGTGGAAAATTATTCCTTGCGATGCAGTCCTAGAAAGGGAATGGCAAGCAGTTATGCCACTCAAGGTATTAACTCTTCCATGGACTCGTTAGTAGATCTAAGTGCTGAAATATTTACAGATAATCATGAAACGGCTTAGAAAGTAATTAGGAGATTGGGGGAGAGGGGAGAACCACACAACTGGAAATGAAGTGATTTTTTAATTATGTGTTACCAGAAGTAGGGAAGTAGTGTCATTAGGGCTGCCTTGTGATTGGATATACTGTTAACCGAGACCCTCTGTTGCAAATTAAGCAGCATTATCCTTTAATGGAATATGAACAACACTGAAAACATCAGAATCAACAACTGTAATTAGGCCTTGCTATGCAAATCTCCTTAAAGAGGCAGTGCTTTTCTCCAGCACTCCTGGTTTGCTGTTGGGGTGCTCAGGAGACCTTACAGAGCCTCTGAAAATCCCTACACGGCCATGCTCCTAGCCACATCTTTGCTGTACTACTATGTTCATCTTTCATACGGGAACCAGGTGGGAAAATAACCAAGAGTCACTCCAGGGAGAGCTGATTCTCCTGCATCCTCCCTTGCACCAGAGGCTGACAGTGGCACAGGAAAGCTTTTAAGGAATCTCACTTTGATAGTTTGTCTTTTTTTCTGAAATCAGGGCCTTGTGATAGAAGCCGTAGCAGGAGGAGGAAGTCACCGCTGCCTTGAGGATCTTACTGATTAATTGGTTACAGGAGGAAAGACAGGGCCACGCACAGGGCTGCAGCAGAGCTGGGGAGAAGCCAGCTCCTGACTCCTGAGCCTTTCTGCCATGCAGTGTTGTTTCCTCCAAGGGCTGCCCTATTGCCTGCTTTGCTTCCAGTCTGTCACCACCGGTACTTGTGTCACTGTGGTTATGTCTCCCCTCCTTCCTCAGTGCAAAAAGTGGTTCTTCCCCCTTGCCCCTGTGTAGGAGACCCACTGAAACCATCAGGTTGGATGGTTATAGCAGGAGAGCACCGAAAGTGGTGATATACAAATATTTGTCAAATACAAAGTCTATCCAATCTAATCTATCTGTCTAGACATTTGTGCTGTGTTCATCACCATGGTATCTGAGTGCCTGAGGTCATGCAGTGACTCAGTGTCAGAGCCGTGGATAAGATCCAGACCTCCCGACTCCCAGATCCTCCGGATGCTGGAGTAGAGATCAGCCACGCTACTCCCCGTCAGCCTGGGCTCAGCTGCACCCAGCTCCCGTGCGCAGTCAGCAATGTTCCTCTGGCCGCTCTGGGCACTGCCAAGGCCTCCACACCCCATCTATCACAGCACGTGGGAGGCTCCACTGCCCTCTTGCAATCCCTGGGGGCTGTGCCCATCAACCCACAGGCAGAAGCGTGTGATCGTCATACAAGCACTCCAAAGATGAAGGTATGCAAAGTCCTGCCTTTACTGGACCTGCTCCTAGCTTGATCACAGGGAAGCCATTTCACCTTCTCCATCCCTGTTCTGAAGACTGTCTCGCAGTCTCCTCAGGGCAGGAACGCAAGAGCATGTACAGAGCCAACAGAAAAAGCATGCCCTACCTCTTACTGCAGCCCAAAGAAAAACTAGATCGGCTGGTGTCCAACATTCAGGCTGTAAGTAGTACACAAAATAAACAAAGGACATCAATTCTGCCAATGTTAATAGCTTCAGGCAAGAAGGATACAAAAGTAGGGTATTCAAAATATGGGATAACGTCATCTGTAAATTTGTCCAAAAAGGCAGAACTCTGCATTTGTGGATCTGAGACGAGGCAAACAAAGCAAACCTGATATTAAAGGTCCATGCTTTTATTTGTGCCTTGCCAATGGGTGCAAAAACTAAACCTTCTCCCCTTAAAGAAAAAGATTACACCTAGAAAAGATTTGTAAGCAAGATCACAAGTGAGGGAGTGTGAGAAATTCTGCCACTTTCACCAGTGAACAGCACCCTCACACATCCTCGTTTCTCACCACCACTGGAGAAATCACCAACATTTTGTCCTGAAAGTAGTTTGACGCCTGTGAAAAACGTACTTGGAAAGTTGGAAGGGAAGCAGACAAAAGAGTTATAATAAAACCTGTCCTTTTTCTGCTAGTGATACTTGCCAAATATAAAAACAGTCAAGGTAGAGAACAAGTTGTGCTAATCTGCAATATTTTCCCAGCAACCAGTTATTACTTTCACATTTTATTTTATAATGCTTAAAAGCCCCAGAACGTAGAGTCATGTTGCTACAGAAATAATTCCTATGGCACAACTGCAGAGGAAAGGTTGTGTTTTCAAGTCTGTGTCTGCCTACACTACAGCCAGAGGTGACAGCAGCCTGGATCAGGACATCTCTTCCAGATCTCAGCCTGGTACCTCAGCTGCAGAAAGCAGTAAGACAATAGCACAAAATTCAGTGTAATAGCTCTCCAGTCAGTGGATGCTTACTTGGGCAGCTGCCCTGTACTAAGGTCCAAGCTGCCCTCTCTTCACTCCTACCCAAGAAAGTTAGACTAAAGCAAGCCTGGGTTTCTCTGCCATCAGATCTCCAATTGCAATACAGACACAGCTAAAAAGACTCAAAATCAGCAGGCAGGTAAACAGAACTTACTTTATCATCCACTGAAGCCATACCATTTTTACAAACTACAGCCAATGCTCGAGGAGTCTGGTTCATGCATTTCTGACCACACGAACTCGGCAATGCTGGCAGAGCCAAGGCTTGCAGTTGCTAAGGGACTGGCATCAGCCTCAAACCTACCCTTTAGCCTAAACTACAGGAGCAAAGATACTAACAGGGATCTTGGGAGGTTGCACAGCCCATATCTTTTATGGAAGCAGACCAGAGTTTCTTTAAACCACCAGTGTCAGAAATTCCACAGCTGCCCTGGATAATCTCTTCCTGCATTTCACTGCACTGAAGGTTTTTCCTAAACACCCAAACTAAACCATCTCTGCAGTGTAAATGTAGTTTTGTCTCATCATTTCCTCCCAATGATAGTGAAAGAATATATCAGTCATCCTTCCGTAACAACAGCTTTTATGTACTGAGAAATCATGACAACCCTCTCCCTCCTCTGCCATACTGGCTTGCCTAGATTAAGTGCACCTGATTTCTTCAACCTCTCCTTAGAGGTCATGTTTTCTAAAGCTCTGACAATTAGTGCTGCTCTTCTCTGGCCTTTTGCCAATTTGTCTACATCTCTACTTTAAAGCACGGTATCCAGAAACCAGCCACTGAAACAAAGATGACATGTCACCAGTACAGAGAAAAGAAAAGCAACCTCCTGTGTACAGCATTCTCATAAAACCACAGAAGCCTCTCCAAACCCACTGCACCCACCCTGGAAGCTGCTCACTTTGTGTAGGAGGTTAGAGATGTTAAAGAGGCAGCCTAGCTCTTGCCATTACAGTGCATCACGCATGCAGGAAGAGGGAGTACAGCACTGTCTCTTTTGAACAAGAGGTAAGATTATTCAAGACAGCTTTGTGCATGAGCCCCAGCATTCCCTGCTTGCACCCTGCCTGTGGCATCACCAGCCTCCAAGATCCCTGCAGCAGCAGGAAAGCTGCTTTAAGGTCTTCTGCTGAGTAAACAAAGCCAACCAGAGAAAATTAGAGGCTTCAGCCACTAAACCTACATACAGAACAGGTCTGTGCCTTACCCTGCAATGGTAAATACCCACAGGTATAAGACTCCATACATGCAAAACCCTGCTCCTCATCCCCAGCTGTCCAGAAGCCAGGAGACAGCAGTGGCACTAGAGCCCAGAAACAGCAAGTCCCAGACAAGGTTGCCCTGCACTGGCTGGCAGAACTGTTTCTGCAAATGCAGGGTGATACAGGCAGGCATGGAGGGCAAGGTTTGCTGATATATGTAGCTACAGGACTGCAGTGTCTCACTTGCATTTTCAGTGACCCCCACACCAAACAGGATCAGCATTTAGGATATTGTCAGACTTTGCCAAAGCCAAATGACCAGCACAGACTGTAATTTCACTCCCAGGGCTTTTTCCTTCAGTCTTAACCCCACTTCCCTGGACAAGGGAGAACTGTTCAGTATCTAGTTGCTCTTTCTGTAGAAAATAGTTTGCCCAAGCCACTGCTTCTGCTTTGTTCACAGCACTGAACCGCAGGGCACCCTGGCTGTAAGTTTACTGCTTAAAACCATGACCCACGTCACTGCTACGTGCAGCGATGAGTTAGCTATACAAGGGCTGACAGCCATGGTTAGTTAGGAGGCAAGAGCTCCCAGGTAATCAGATGTGCAGAAGGCAGCACATTCAGCATGAAGCTTGTTACTAGCTGAGGAGCTGCCGCCTGGATGCAACCATATGATCTCTTAAGAAATCCCACTCTGTCCCTCCCAAAACAGATACCCTTGAATAATTTTCAGCTGATGGACTAATTAGTCCTGGGCCATAGTTTTTTTTAAACCCACCCAAAAGGTAACTCAGAGGCCAGCCTGTGAGTAGTCAGGACACTCAGATTCACTGTGGAGGAGTCTATATCAACACCCCAGAACAGGGAGAATGGAAACGCTCCTGGGTTTTCACCATACAGGAGGATGGTAAGAGTTCACAAAATGCTATCTGCATAATAGCTGTGCTCACAGATCTAAAGACTGAGGCTCTGCTACAGCAGTTAATAGGAGAATGTCTAAAAGGTGCCATCCCAGCAGACTACACAAGCCAAATCACAAAGAATTTTCCCAAGACTAATTTTCCTGTTCCTTTCCTTTTTTTTTTATCTTAGGTACAGCATCAAGCACAAATTCAGTAAGTGTTAACATTGCTTGAGGAGCGACAAAAGTATCATGAAAGCAGAAACGTTTTGGGAATCACTTTCATCCAGCATCTCTGATTTACAGTGACATCTAGAAGCACCAAGTGCAGCAGTGTCTCCTAAGAACCTACTCAAACTTTTCCAAGAAAATCTAGGTTTAAATACCCATTAAACACTCTCCAACCTTTCTTCCACTTGGTTTTTACTCTTATCTCCATGACCTTTCCCCCACCCACAGCCAATGCTGCACACTAAGCTTGCAGGGCTCAGCACAACAGCCAGGACCATCAAACACATTCAGAGGCTGATATCAAAGCTCTCCCCCTACTCTTAGCAGGTCACTCTAGGACATCCACTGGATTTAAAAGAGCAAAGCATACCATGACATTGCTTTTGGCCACTGTTATACATTACCAGAAAGAGAGATGGTCTCATGGCAAGTCAGCAAATATGACATTGCCTTCTTGTCTGGGGGGGGAACAGTGAGTATGAATGACTTGCTACTGCTGAGGAATCTCCTCCACATAAAGAAAGCATGGTATTCTGGAGCTGAAATACAGGACCCTGGTCTCCAGAATATCTGGGGCTGCCAGTGCCTGCTATTTCCCCATGGGTTCATTGTTCTGCAGGGGCAGGAGACGTATCTACCATCACTAATTCTCATGGAGATTGCAGCTAGTCTCCAAGTAGCTGTGGCAGAAAACAGTTTCTTCTGCCTGACAGGTTTCCTGCATTCTGCCATACTTCTTTAGGAATTGCTTGGTGCTTTTTAAGCCGCTGAGCCTGCACATAGAACAAGATCATGCCTTACCTTACTATGCTTTCCATCCATCCACATCAGACCAGACACAGCATCACCCTATGCGAGGAGGCTAATGACAATTTCCAGCCTGTACCATTCTGCTCTCCTGGTAGTCTGGCTTTTCACCTCATCCAGTCAGATGACTGAGTTTTTACTGTTCATTTAAGAATGGGGAATACTAGGGACTTTCCAAGAGAACTCAAAAGTTAGAGCAAGCTCTTGCCAAGATGGTGACATCAAGGACAGCACATGTTTGATGGAACATCTAAGGGAGGGTACAACCATAGCATAGCTCTTGAGCAGACCTTTGGAATATCCAAACACTGAACAGATCAAGGGCTTCAGCAAGAGACAGGCTTTCATCTAAGCAGGCAATGAGGCCAATTCTTCAGCAAGGAGCCAAGAGACACAGCACTTGCAGAGCAGGCAGAACTGACCACTCAAGTACTGCTATCCTGTAATGCCCTTTGCAAACACACAGGTTAACCTTGATAATGGCAGCCACATTTCCAGCATGTTGTCAAATGAAGCTGTCCCTGTAGATCTGAATAGATACAGAGAATTTTCTCAAGCAAGCTGTGCCTGCTTGTGAGCCAGTGCTGAGGGATCCTTTTGGAGGAACAATGCTTTCCCAATGCAGATGTAGTGCTCATTCTGTGACTATTCTAGGGAAAGCAGAGAGCTAAGGAGCACAATCTTTGAGGCACAGTGGATTACCTAATCTATCTCATGGGTATTTTTAATGGATTAGTAGGTATTAGAGTGGGATATGGCAAATATCCCATGGAAATTTGGAAGTGAGAGAGAACAATCAACTGGCTGCAAAAACAGTGTAAAGGTTGTCCCAGAGGTATTGAAGGATTACAGAGGAAGCTAAATCAAGGTTGATTTTAAAAGATGTTGGTAGACAGCTACCCAAGCTGAATAAAAACAAGGTCTCAAATGTACAGGCCTAAAAATGGAACAAGAGAGTAGACGCCAACCCTTACAGCATCTGTACTACTGGTGGACTCAGTTCAGGAAAGCACCTGTACACACACACAGGGCTTTCAGCATTAACAAAAATCACTGACTACTCAGAATACCATCTGTTCTTGGGAGAAGCCTAGGTCAATATTCAGGAGACAGATTTTTAAAGCTTTTTCATCCTCAGTGATGAAGATAGTCTTCCAAAGCCTTCTGTATGCATATCTCTTGCCTGGGTGATGCAGACTTGGTAAAGTCACACCAAAGTGAGAGCAAAATAAGTTCCTGGGTTTGTTAAACTGCATATTTGCTCTCATTACAGACATACACAACTGCATCACCTTACTAGAACTGATCATTATCAACCTGGCACCACCAGTGGATCCCAAGCAATCAACTCTTTAAGAGTAACTTTACCAAGAGCACCAATTCCCAACCACCACCCATCCCTTGAAGCAGGCAACGCCCAGCTCAGATCACAGCCAGTTTACTCTGCAGGGCTGCCACAGCCATCAGTTTCTTTGTCAGAGCAGGGTGGCTGCAGAAGGCAGATCCATATCTGACCATCAGGAGATGATGAAGGCAATGCCCTGACCTCCTTGTGCACTGTGCTGCTAGAGCAAGGATTAGTCACCTGCCCTCCCCTTCCAGGGACATTCCTCCCCGTGTCCTCCAGGGCACCCACACAGACCTGCTCCATGGCTTTGAGGTCTGCAGGGTACACACTTTGTGTTTTGCTTTTACATGCTTCTCTGCAGAGCCGGGCCCTACGAAACATTGAATTTTCCTGTGGTTATGCTAAGCTAACGCTGGGAAAAGCAGAGACACTGAGCATCCCAGATCCCTTCAGCTCTTACTCTCCACCAAGAGTAGTAGCAGGAGGGCAACAGGGCTTCCCAAGCAAGCATGTATTGTAGACTGACAGCAGATCAGCACAAGCCAGGCATTTCTTCCTCAGCAGCAATGTGAAGCATCAGACCCACACTGATCAGCCGCCCCCACATTTCTCCACCTGAGAAGACTTCCCTCCTACCTCTGTCAGGATCCTGGCAGGCAAGTGCATCTCCCTTGTGGGTCCTGCCAGTGCAGCCATGGGACACAGTTCTGCCCGCCTGCCTGGGAAGCTGTGGAGGACTCGGGAGTAGTCCAGCCCTTTTGCTTTTACTCAGGCCCTCAGGCTCACGTTTGCTCCATCTCCTCACAGCCAGCCTGGGCACTTGTCTGCACTCCTAGAGCCACCGCTCCCCCAGCTCGGGCAGGCTTAGAAGCCTTTGGTACCCTGCTGCTCCTCATTGCCCAGCCCACCACCTGTTACCCTGCTTTTTAAGTGGGCAGGTCTTCAGAAAGGGTTGCACACAGACACTAAGTATATTGAAACCCCTAGGTAAATGTGCAAAAGTGAGCGGGGTATTTTATCACATACCTACAGCTTTCCACCAGAGCACACTCCACGAGCCTCAGCGCAGGCAGCTACTCCCTCCTGCCTCATCTCCAGCTCACCAGGTTAGTCTCAGAACAGACCCACCTCCAGGGCTCCCTCACAGCCTGGAAAATGCTTTTTACAACCCAAAATGCTGGATTCCTGCACAAGCTCTGGTGCTACAAGGTCCACAAATGCATATAGATTTTTAAGCAGGATTAGGGCTGAATTCCTAGTGCTGGGACCCCCACAGCACCATGGCACTCTTACAACAGCCCAGGAGGTAGGAGTACAGCAAACTACCTGGGAAAACCACAGCACCATCCTCCTACCCACAGCCAAACAGCTCCCAGCGACAGGGCTGGTGGTCTGTGTGGCACATCCCATCCAGTGCTTGACTGGGCACTGACACAGGATCCAACTACCCAGCTCCCTCCCTCCACAGGACCCTCCACCCCCCTCAGGTGGGGCTGCCAGGGTGGCACACAGGTGAGGCCATTTAGCAATTTTTCCCACATACCAGCTGGCAGCTGTGGAAATTTCTCCCATGTTGCCCATCAGTCTGTCTTCTCATCTTCTCATTCTCAGGGCACAAAGGTCCTGACCCACCTTTTCAGTGCTGGGCTTTTCTGGAACATTACCAATAAATGCTTGCTACATGGAGGAGCCTCTCTTACGTGCACTGGAAATATCACCCCCCAAACAAATGCAGGCTTGGCCTGTACTTGAGTATGTGACCTGTCTGGGAAAACACTCTCACACATTACCAAATCCTGAGCCATCTAATCCCCTTAGCTGAAAATGAGCCGAACCAAATTAATTTCAATGGGTTAACACAAACTTCTCCGTTCATATCAAATCCATTACTCTGTCCTGGAATTATTTGTAACAAAAACAAAATATCTGGACTTGTCATTTTTATCAAAGTGACAACAAGAAGGTGTTTTCCTTCTTTTCCCCGTTTTCAATTTTTAATGAGTTAGTCACACCTCCTCATCACTGTTTACAGATTCTTGCCTTTAAAGGATACCACAGCATCTAACTCCTGGATTGAATCCAGTTGGACATGCGCAGCATGTGGGGAAAAAAGAAAAGAAACAAGATGGCCAGGTCAGGACATGCCAAACTTGCACAGATATTGAAATCAGGGCTGGGACATCCAGGAGCAACAGGGGACAGCCCTTCTGTGGGCCCTCTTGCCATACCTCCATGAGATGATTTTTCTGATGGTGCTGGACATGGTTCTTCTTCCCCTGGCAGTGCAAAGTCAATGGCTGGGGTCTCCAAGGGAGATAAGGTCTCTCATTTCTTGTTACTTCTGTCAAGTCTGTTGTGGAGATATAGCCCTTTCCCAGTGCCCGCCTTATCCTTCCTGATAGAGCCTGCTATTAGGGCTTTTGTTAATGCTGACTTCAGATGCTTCCAACCACTACCTCCCCATACTACACACCCAGTCCTTTCCTTACCCTATGAAGGGCACGTGTCCCTTCGGCTCAGCTCAGAGGCAGAGTTTTGGGGTCACATGGTGCCCAAGGCTTATGCTCAGTGACAGGACAATTTACAGTGCAAGTATTGAAAAAAAGGAGTGAGTCAGGCCTGAAAATATCATGACATTCACATTAAAATCATGAGTCTGAGTTAGAAATCATGAAAAGTAAAGCGCGCACACAAACAAGCCTCCCCCTTTCCAAATGTTATACATAGGATTATATGTTTTCATCTCACAGTTTCCAAGAGATATGCCTTGTTCAGGTTGTTCTGCATTTTCTCCCCAGTCTCAAGACAGAGAAAATCTTACAAACTTCAGTGATGACTGAGAATTGCAAGAGTTTTGTAGGAAGAAGTATTCAAGTTTGTAAGTTGGTCACTTTTGAAAGATTGACCCCTGTGCTGGTGTTTCCATCATTTCAGTAATGATTGATTTGCAAAAGTGTCCTGGAAATTCAGCAGGACAAAAGTTACCAGATTACCTTTTACCCCAGCACCTCTTATTAAGAGACAGAACTAACTGCCATTTGTTCACCAAAATAATTGCTTTCACTCAGGATGCATGGATGAGCGAATCTTGCAGAGCTTTTACATATATATTCATCTCCAGCAATTCATCAACATAATAATCACGCATTATTAACTTGAGTACTCATCAATTTTTTTTCTCTAGCTTCAAATACTAGCAAGGAGCTAGTGCGCAATAGGGAAGAAAAACATGTAGGGAAACTTGTGATGAATATTCTATTTTTGCTATGAAAGGAGGATAAGAAGAAAAATTCAGCTCATAGCGTACCCTCTCCCTCACTTCCAAAAATTTCCTACCAAGCTGAGACCCTTCCCCAGAGGCCAGCAAGCCTTTGCTTTCCAGCAGACTGCCCCAGCTGAAGGAGGTTTCCTTTTCAGGTGACAATGTCCCACCTGTAAGCTCCCAACCATAACCTGGGTGGCCTCCTCTCCTGGTGTGACAGCCTCTGATGTTACACCCAGAGCTTTGATACCTGCAATGGGCAGCACCCTTCTTTATGCATTCCCTGGTGAACTGCCCGGTGCAGCCCCCAAACCTGGCCTTCCCCATGGCACAAGTTTCTCCCAACCTGGAGGAGTCATCTGCTGTGGTCTCACTAACTCAAAGCTCCTTAAAGAAAGAAGCCTGCAGGGGGATTGTCTTGCTGTGGCCAATGTGTAAGAGAAGAGCAAGAAGAACACCCCTGGCAGCTGAGATGTGTTTGGAAAGATCTCCTGATCAGACAACCCATCCTGGTTCTGTGGCACAGCTGCTGTTACAACCTGTAGAAGAGGAAGACGCAGTTTGGTGTTCTCATACCTCAGCTGACTGATGAGTCTTGGTCCCAAATGCAAGCACAGTGTGATAAACTGTCACAGGAACCAAGTAAGGCATATTACTTCTGGGTCATTGCTCTTGGTAGGGGTTGGTCTGCATAGTAGAAAAAAACCTACCATGGCTTTTAGTGGCTGAAATAACCCTGTGGGCACAGAGAGCAGGGTCTCGCACTGGCTGACAGTCTGATGTCCCTTCTTGCTGACAGCCCGTGGTGAGATTCATTACAGAAGCACAAGAAAAGTGAAGGTTGGAACTAGTGCAATAGCCAGGACACCCTTCCCACTTTCTCTACTATATGACATGATCATACACAGTGAATATATTATCTGCCATGTATAATTTTTTGAAATATTTAGCCAATGATAACATTTTCACAATTTCAGTGTTTCTGAAAAGGAGAGTGAGGAATGCCCTCCTGCTCCATCCACCAGAAGGGGAACTATTTGTCAACAAAATTAATACCCACTGCATGTGAGAGCCTTTCCTATGGCTATGCCACTTCCATTTCTCTGCAGCAAGAAGTGGGGCCACCTGTCTGTTCCCTCTGGGGATTTCACAGGCCACCACAGTTGAAGGTAAGGTCACAGTTTTGTGGTCAAGCAGCAGACCAGAGCACTGAAGGTGCTCAGGTCTGTTCTCATGAATAAAGAGCAATAGCAGGAAGCAGAACTTCCCAGTGCTATCCCTTGCGCTGCCATGGGTTTTCTGTGTCATCCCCAACAAGCTGCCCTCTCTTGGTGTGCCCTAGATGTAAAATGGATCTAGCGGTGGCCCATCATCCCACAGCTAGTGGGGAAGATTTGTTAGTCAATGCTTGCACAGCACAGGAGCCTTGCTGCTCTCTGTCACATAGAGCCCCTAATACTACCTGAGAACAAATTATATTCATGCACAATCAAAATCACATCCAGCTCAGCCCTGATTTGAGAATCCTTTTTTGCTGGTGATGATGTCCAGAGCAGAGAGAGCACAGCTTGATTTCCAGAGCCCAGGCTGAGCTGGCAGAGCTGGCAGGTAGGAATATCTTGTTTTGACTGGTAAACTGAGCAAGTTTGACATGGAAACCACTGAGGGAGAATAAATATGGAACAACAAGATGTAATTTTTACAGAGGCTCTTCTCCAACTATAACTGTACTCGGAGCCATCCCAGACTTGAACTAAGAGGTCTTGAGGTCTGGGGAAGGAAATTCAAGCCATGGTAGGTTTGGCTGAGGCTCACCCCTGTCACAAGCACAGACATCTATAAGTGCACAATTACTTAAAAGCACTGTTCCTGCAGGACTGCAAAGAGCAGGAGATACAGGAAGGGGAGGTGAAAAAGTTCAGAGAAGAAAAAGAGTTTTTAGGTCTGACACAAAACCAAGGATAAATGCCGAAACCAGAAGAATAGCCTATAGGAACTGCATGCTCAGTGTTCCCCAAACCAACCTGAAATTCATACCCTGCTCAAAGGAAACAGTGGCACATCTACAGCCTGGGAGGAAGGGCTGACTGAGAAGAGCTCTGTTTCTTTCCATTTAATGGGAACAGGATCAATCACTGGATCTCCAGGATTCCTGTTTATTTGACCAATCTGTTCATGCTATAGGTCTCCACTGTCCAACACTTCTCCTTCTCACATATGTGATGTGAATTCCTTTAATGGGCTTTATGCCATCATTAAGTGCATCTTTGTCTTGTCCATGTTTCTAGTCATGTTTTAACAAGTGCATGATATTTCATGTGAAATACCAAGATCTAAATATACACTTAACAAACCCCACCAAGGGCTATCTGCAAGAATGGATCTTATGGACTTCTGCACCAAATACTGTCACTACTGCTGAAGAACCATCTTACATCAGTTCAGCCTGACACTTTAGTAGCCTTCAACTTTTTTTCTTTGAACCAGACATAGGTGAGAAAAGTGACATGCACACACAGTTTGTCTTTCATGTAGCAGTAAAACTACAGCATATTCCTTTTATATTTTGTGCTATGTGGGTTAAAAATATTTTTCTGCCTAACTGGGATATTGGGAGTCTTAGGAAATGAACAATGCAGATATGTAAAGCTGCTCTGATGAACAGCTCTAGGGCTGTGGGAATGTATTTTGAGTAATCAAAAGGACTTGTACTAATGGGTTTTACACTCTTTTTACATTTTGCTTTCAGTGGCAGTCCCTCGAAGGCAAGTTTACCAGCAAGAATAATCTCAGAAATGGTGACTGTTATGTAGATGTTAGTCAAGGAGGAAGATGGGTCCAGGTGAAATGGCAAACATCCTCCAGAGTGGCTATAAGCAACTATCTGTTTTTAATCAGTTAATTAATTAGACAAATATTGGAATTATTCTACTAATCAGTAACTTGAATGCATTGTATTTGGTCATAAAAAATCTATGACTAAGAAAAGAGGCAAAATTAATGGAATAAATGCTTTGTTAAAATGATGATGACATCTTTCTTTTAGAGAGTGTCATGGTTTAACCCCAGCCAGCAACTAAGCACCACGCAGCCGCTCACTCACTCCCCCCCCATCCAGTGGGATGGGGGAGAAAATCAGGAAAAGAAGTAAAACTCCTGGGTTGAGATAAGAACGGTTTAATAGAACAGAAAAGAAGAAACTAATAATGATAATGATAACACTAATAAAATGACAACAGTAGTAATAAAAGGATTGGAATGTACAAATGATGCGCAGGGCAATCGCCCCCCCCCCGCCGCCCGACCCCCAGCCAGTCCCCAAGCGGCGAAAAACCCCGCCCCCCCCACTTCCCAGTTCCTAAACTAGATGGGACATCCCATGGAATGGAATACACTGTTGGCCAGTTTGGGTCAGGTGCCCTGGCTGGGCATGAGAAGCTGAAAAATCCTTGACTGTAGTCTAAACACTACTGAGCAACAACTGAAAACATCAGTGTTATCAACATTCTTCACATACTGAACTCAAAACATAGCACTGTACCAGCTACTAGGAAGACAATTAACTCTATCCCAGCTGAAACCAGGACAGAGAGCTATCTCAGAGCCCCTCACTAGTCACGGTGCACTGTCCCTGCTAGCCAAGGTGCACTACCATGGACTAGCTCCAGCAGTGCTGGAAAGCGGCTGTGTCAGGGACCGAGCGGAGCTGCAGGGAAAGACTGCACCAGCCAAGGGTGGAAAGGAAGGAGGAGGGCAACCGGATGCAATTATCCAACATGGGCTTTGGCACAAATGTGCGAGTCAACCTCTCCTCCAGTTCCTGTGAAAGTATACAGGCTTAATGGATGATGACAAGATGTCATGTCCTTCGCCAGATACCAAATCCAGAAAAAAATATTTGGTACTACCAAGCACAGCTCTAGGGCAGGCACACAGATTGCTCAGAAACCCAAGCCCAATTTGACTCTGGGCTGAGATTCAGGGGAACTCATCTTCATTGCTGTCTTCGTCACGCCACCCAAAACTCCCTCCACTGCTGTGTCAGAGCTTCCTGTCTCTGAAGGAGGAAAATAAGGATCTTGTGGGGCCACAGATAAATGCACAAATATGTTCAACATGAGCAAGAAGTTCACAAGCTCTATCACACTGGAGGAAGGGACTGGTCTAATATTCTAAAATATTATTGCACTCAAAAAAAATGCATGAGAAAACAAAATCGATGAAAGTTAGGTGGAAAGATGCCCACTGCTGAATGGATGTTATGGAGCCAGTTCTTAATTAAACAGTCCACAGGATCTTTGTTCATTCCTTTTGCTTGTTTGACAGAGGATGGATTTGCTCTGAGGATGACGCAGGATTATATACCAGAGGATAGCACTGACAGTGGGGTCCCTGCCTGATTTGCTGAAGAAGCTGATAGCCATGCAGTTAGTGAGGGGGAGACCTCTGGGAAAGGAAAGAAGATGTTTGTGTAGCTGGGTCCTGTTCTCTAGAACTGGATGTGTCACAGGGGTTCCTATGTGCTCCTTCCTATGCAAGTCACCTAAACCTCACAGGTTTTCGTGAACTCTGCATGTCTGTCTCTTGGGGCACTGGGGCTGTGCACTCACAGCTGTGGCTGAAATCAATAGGAGCTGTGCTTTGAACATGCAGTGTGCTGACTACAATGCTGCTAAGCATTCTGGAAAATCAGGTGTTTTGGCTGGGCATCCCACAGCAGGGGATACCTTTGACTCCTCAGAGGAGAGGTGTGAACATGTTCATGCTGTACTGGTGTGCTTGACAACAGTTATAAAAACAACTAATTCTGTGTTGTGAGCAGGTCTGAATACAGAGTAGTCAAGAAAGCATGATTCCAAGATGGTCTTTGCCTGCTCAGTCCCAGGCTTTGCATCAGACACACATCTCGCTCCAGTCTGGCTCAACCTGTCCTAATCACTTGCTGTGACTACCTCAGCTAGTCTCTCCACTGTCATGCTCCCAGCCTGTCCCCCCCTTGAATGAACGGAACAAGAAAGATCAACTCCACGTGTAAATGGCATCTCTTGTGTGCTCTGTAGAGGTGTTCAGGAGGAAACGACTGTTGGACCTTGCCTCCTGATGCATCCTCACAAGGGGACCAAATATAGATCCAGGGAGATACCCTAATTCTGGCTTTTCTGAAGTCCTGAGTGTCTGACTTTACAGCCTCAAAGTCCTTTTCACAGCATGTATTTCCTATAAAAAGAGCAGTGAAAAAAATAGAAATTCCATCATGTGGCAATGTGTTAACATCCACATATGTCCCAAGAAGGACTGGATCCTTTCATTTCCTGCCACTTCAGTTAATGAAGTAAGACACAACAGCAGGAGATTGTCATCTTCCTTCTGGATTAGCCCTAGAGAGGATGTGACCCATGGTCTGGAGCCAGAAGTCATGTAAACAGGGGAGGAAGTGAGGGCTACACAGCTGCAGCCAGTTCTACTGACCAAGAACATCCTTTTCTTAACACCCTTTTCCCAGGAAGGAAAGTGGGACTACTGGCAGCCCTGGCAGCATACCCATCTTTTCTTTGGTCCTGGGTGACACTGGGGTTTGCAGACTTCTCCAGAGAGCTCCTGTCTCTCCTTCCTCAATTTAGTCCTTTCCCAATCTGATTCATATTCACCCCTCTGCTTTCAAATCCAGACCTGCTCCTCTGCCCTGCCAGGTTATAGGGAAGGAAGGGTGATATTTCCCGCTGCAGTAAGGCTCTGTGAAATGCAGCATTTCAGGTTAACCCTGTGTCCAGCTTTGGGCAATTCCTCCTGCAGGCAGAGAAGGAGATGGCCCTGGCGGGAGGGATGCCTTCCTGCTAAGTCTCAATTCCCTGCCCCAAAGCGTGCAAAAGAGTTGGCTCAAGGCATCTCAGAAGCATAGGGATAATTGAATCTGGCTGCTCTGAGATTTAAACGATTTTGCCACAGAAGTGGAAGGGAAGAGAGCTGGAGAGCTGAGGACTAAGCCCTAGAAAGGCAGGTTTGCAGCTCCTACTGCCCCCAGGACAGGCAGCCCAGGACCAGTGCCCATTCCCCCGCCGGGCTCCCCCCTTCCCAGCCCCACGCCCTGGTCCTCCTGCAGCAGCACCACCACTCCGTGATGGGACCACGGCATTTGTGCCAGCCGGGTTGCTGACAGCCCCGGGCACCCGCCTGCTACACACACGCCTGGGCCAGCCCTGCTGGAGGTGCTGCCAGTTTGACCCCCCCAACATTTTAGGAGAGGAAAAAAACCCAGCACATACATACCTCAGCTTGTTCTCGGAAATTTCTGAATAATTTTGCTTAAATTTTCCCTCCACCCCTTCAAAAAGCCAAAGCAAGCTAGCTGCATAAAAAAAACACAACCACTGTGGCTGAACCTTATACGCAGTGGAAAACAGGGACATTTTCGGGAAGCCTTAACAATGTGCAATACCACCAGCCTTCACTACATAAGAAACCAAATTCCCATTCCTTCCAGTACAGGACCACTAAGACCGGCTGTTTCCCAGCCACACAGGGCTGGTGGGCCAGGGCTCGGGCCCCCCTTGGCCTCCTGCCGCATTTGTGCCAGCCAACGCAGCCGCTCAGCCTGCCAGCCCCGCCAGTTTCGGAGCCCTGAACTACTGATGATGCTTCACTGCAACACTTTATGCATCAGCAATCATTTATTTTTACAATTCTGGATTTCAAGTGATGCTGTTACGCAGGGAAGGGCTGAGGATTTCATCCCCAGGTCCACTGAATTTGGAGTGGCCTTTGAAGAAGAAACACTGGGGAACGAGCAGGACGGGGAGGCAGGCTGGGTCCCCAAGAGATTGCAGGCATGGTGGAGCAGAGAGGGGCTGAGGGAAGGAGGCACAGGGGAGAGAAAGGATGGAGGCCAAGATATTGCAGCTAAGGAGGGATTTGGGTGTCAAAGGAGAGGGGTGAGACTGGGAAAGGGTGATGAGAGCTGGGAAGCCAGGTCCCTGCCGCAGAGCAGATGAGGAGCAGGACACAGGCTCATTTCAATCCAAGACCACCTAAGCCCTAATTCTCCTTAAGGAGGTTTGAATTAAAAATGGGGCAGGGAAAGCTGCTGGATCCACAGGCATGAAAACACAGGATTTACTGTGTAATCCTGAGAGCTTCCTGGTCATTCCTTTTTCACCAGGCATTTTCAGATACTGTGCACACCACCCAGGAGAAACACTAGGATCCCTGCGTTCTAGGTGGACTGGGGGCAAGGAGCAGAGAATGTCCTCCCCTAACAAGATCTGTAAATGATGCTGGGAAACCATAAATGGTCCCCTTTCCATCCATTCCTGGGAAGGAGAGCCGTCTGCTTGAAACTCTTGCAAAGTTTTGGACTGGAAATATTGCACCAACGGAGAGCAGCTGAGTCACTGAGCTCAGGTGGGATCCTCCTGCCATTCCTTCATTGCCTTCTCTACCGTGGGGCAATACAGTCTTCGTTTGCTTTTTTTTCTTTCTTTTTTTTTTTCTTCTATGGAACTAATGCTTCTGAAAGTGAGTGCCTAAGAGCACTTACAAGAACCAGGGTGTTGCTCTGAAAGCTCCCTCTCTTCTCCACCTGTGGCCCTGCAATGCTTCCTAGACCTGATCTGCAGCATCCCCTGCTCATCCAGTCCTAAACCGTGAGCATCCTGCTTGCCTTACTGTGGTGTAATTATTGTGCTTGCAATATACCCACCGAACCTTGCCCACCATACTGTCCCTCTCCCAGGCCAGGGCCAGCTGGATGACACCCACCTGTGATTTGATCTCCCTGTGAGATACGCTGCCCTGCTCCCCCACAGCCAAGCAGGCTCCCCAGCATAACCTGCCAAAAGACCTCGCTCTGCATCGTTGCTGATCTTGCAGTACCAGAACAGAGATCTCCCTCTTCAGCAGACCAAGAGCCCTGGCTGGATCTTCCTCCTACCCAGCAAATCCCTGCTCAAAGACTGCTCCAGATCCCCACTACAACCCTGGCCAAACCCCTTAGACCTGCTTTACAATGACCCCCTGCCCTTTCAGTCCCAGGTCATCTTCTTGCTCAGCCCATGAAAATTGGGCTTTGTGGTCTCTACATGTCCCACCTGGCCACTGTCCCAGATCTCTATGACATGGTGTGCTACTCTAGGGCTTGGGGGACTGTGGGTGAGAAGTAAGAGGGGATTGTCCAGGGGTCCCCAGGCTGGAAGGGTTTATCACCTGCACCCCAAGGACTGACGTACCTGCAGGCCCTTCAACGCCAGCCCCTCCACTGCACCTCACCTGGTGCTTGACCCCCTTGGGCTGCCTCCACTGAGCTGGGACGGCTTTCTGGAGGAGTTGCTCCCAGATTTTTCCATCACCTCCATATGGCTCCAACTTTTCCCCTTTCTCCCCTGTGTCCCCCCTTTCAGCCCAGCTCCCCAGGTGAGCACGTCACACTCATTGCCACAGCACTACCCCTGAGAGCCGACCTGCTCATCAGCCTAATGGGTTTCCAAGGGGGTGGGGGAGAGGGGAGGAGAGCGAGTGGCTGATGCTTCTCAGCCACTCAGCTCGGCCCAGAGCTAACGAGGCATCTCAAAATTAAAAAGTGAACTGCAATCCCCAGCAGGCCTGTCCTCCTTTTGGCATTAGTTGGAGTTCTCTTTCTCTCAAAAAAAAAAGAGGACTGGGGAGCCGTGAGTTGCATTTGGAGCCGTTGAAGCACCACATCCCATGGATGGTGGGGGTGCTGGAATGAGGAGGGCAGCCTGGGACTGCTGTGCCATGGAAGCACTGGCTCTCTTAGAAAGGTTGTGACGTGCAAGACCTGCCCAGCCGTGGCAAGGCGCACAAATGGTACACAGGAACAGGCTCTTCCATTGCCTCTACATCCAAAGGTCCCCAGCTCCCTCCTGCTCTGCAGGCAGCACCCATGGGTGCGTGGAGGAGGCACCCCAGGATGCAGAGGTGGTACCCTGCCCTTAGGGCTAAGAGGGTGGGGACAGCGCAGGGGTGATTGCCACCAGGCACTGAGGTGAGGGGAGGATGGCAAGAAGGAAACAACACTCCTGTATGAGTAAGATATGGGGAAAGCCAGAAGGGAAAGAGCAGAGAAGGGAGGGAAGAGAGGGCAGCCTGGTTTATCACTTTTGTGGGTTGCATTTCTCACGTGGGAATCTGTCTGGGAAGGACCTTTCTCTGTCTGCACATCTGGGGTGCCCAGCACCGGCTGCTCTGACCTTCCCGCCCCCAATGCCCTCACCCTTGAGCTGCAGAGGGCCGAGGGCTCTGCCTTGTAGAGGCGCTTTCTGGAGCAGCTCAGCCTGGCTCACAGGCAACTGAGTGGTAACTGCTTTGCTCCAGTCCTCTCCACTCCTCCTGCATGCAGCTGCCTGTCCAGCCAGACCCCTCAGTCACTGCTGGGCCGGCCCTGAGATAGCCCCATGCCATTCCTCTGGGGCACACAGCTCCAAGCAGGACCTGCCACCCCTCCGAGGTGCTGTCTTGGCCATTCACAGCTCACCCTGACTGGTCTTCCTGGGGCAAGAGCACAAGTGGGTGAAGAGTGATTGTCTCCCCCAGCAGAGGTGGCTTACACCCATCTTGCCCAGCTGGAAGGCAGCCAAGGGGTGGCAGGATGTCCAGATGAAGCACGAGGGGGGCTGTGGGGCAGTGTCCTGGAGAACAGCCCAGTCCTCAGGGTGCTGGGACTGGGGTTCAGTCCAGTCCCACGCATCCCTGAGAGATAGCAGGTCTGCGTACACACAGGTTCCGGGGCTTTGCCCAAAGTGTGCCTTTTCCAGCTGCACACAATTTCTTCGGGGGAACATCGCCCTCTCCACAGCAGGACTGTGGATGAACTAGAAGCCTCAAAGGGTTAGACACATCCTGGTGTGATCCCACTGGATTTCTCCTAGCAATGGATTTGGCCCAAAATCTCAGAAAGCTGGTGAGCTCTGGGGACAGCAGTGAAGCAAGGAAACTTCACCCCTTTTCCCTGGGCTTGTAAAGCCAATGATCTTCAGCTTTCAGACTCACCTCTCAGCCCACTCTTCCCTCAACTGTAAATGCTGCAGGGGCAATTTTGTCCAGATAAGCTTATCCTCAGGGGGAGGGGGCCAGACTTGCTGAGAGTTAGGGCATCCCTGCACACCGAGCATGGTCACTGGTGCTGTCAGCCAGGACTTTGCACTCACGAGCAAAGGGAAGGACAAGAAAGGGTGAAAGGCAACACTGAGATGGGTGCAGGAAAGAGGGTTACCGTCGTCTTTCTATTTCTCCGCTTGAGTGAGGGAAAATGCAGTTTGTGCTTTGGGAATTCAAAGTAAAATCAAATAAAATGCAACGGTTGCCCCAAACCATCCATTTTAAAGTCAGGAAGGATGCAGTGCTTGCTGAGCCCAGCCTGTGCACCACACAGACATGGCAGGGTCAGCAGAACTGCCTGCACCGAGCCCCTTGCTGCCTTGCCCGGGCTGAAGGAAGGGGTGGTCTGTGTCCTGGGGGGGAGCGGCTGGATGCCCTGGGGACCTTGCATCGGAGCACACAGGCTGTGAAGTGGACCTGGGCTGCTAGACCTCCAGACCCATGGCTCCCCACTGCACCCCTCTGCTCTGTGCCTCCATGGAACCAGATCACCTACTGTTTTACTGTATCATAATCATCTCAGTGGCTTACAAGATGGTTTTCTTGCAGTTTTTATGTCATCTCTGCAGTTCTCCCCCTCATAAAGTGTGACTGCACCAATTCCTGTGATTGGGGCTGGTTAGCTAATAGGGACATTTCATGTTTACCAGACAGAGCCTTTAAATCAAATCCAGCCATATCCCATGTTCAAAGGACAGAAGGGAGAGGGGGAAGCCCTGTTTCCTTGCAGAGCACTGCAAGCCTCTCCAAATTGGTTCCCCACTGCACTGAAGTGACCTCCCAGATGCCCCGAGCACTATGGAGGGATGAGCATCTCCCCCACCCCGCAGCCCTCCCTGAGGCCAGAGTCCAGCAGCACTTGGTGCTGTGGCCAGAAAGCCCCTGCTCCACCTCGGGGTGAAGCGCGGTGGTAAGGGCAGTGGGGACGGTGTGCGTGGGGAGGGAAGGCAGCGTCTGCTGAAGGGTAAGAAGTGGTGACTGGATGGGCGCATGTTTGGGTGACGTACAGGGAAACCAGAGGTTTCAGGGAGAGACAGGTTCATTCATGGGGTCATGGGAAACTGGAATACACAGGGGTGACTTCAAAACCTGATGAAATCAGTGGGGATATTCCTCCACCCCCAGCTTCAAGGAACTCTGGATCAGGCCCTCTGGGAGAAAACTCCTCCCTTGTATCACCATGGAGTTGGCCCTGGCATCTCTCCCCCTCGAGAGCACAAGCATGAATCTGCTTCCCAGCAGTCATCTGGAGAAGGACATCTCGATGTGGTTCCTGTCCTCCTGCAGGCTGAACATCCCCCAATCCCACACATCTCCTCATGAGGAGGAAATAACATTGCCCAGAAAAGACTGAAAACAGCTAAGCTCAGCAGGATGAAGCCAGAAGTCCTCCAAATCCCCCTCCCTGTGCAGTCAGCTGTGGTTCTCCACTGCCTGTTCCTCTCCAATAAATGGATCTCAACTGTAGCCTGGAGTACAGTGGTACCCAAGGATTATTTCATATTTCATCTCCACCAGGACAACAAAGAGAAGGCCCTTCCCGTTCTCCTTTTTGCTCACAGGACACAAGAGAGGAATTTCAGATCCTTGCATTTCCTACTGAAAGGCAGCCAGGCCACCAGCTCCCCAGGGAATGGTTTATCCCATATAGTTGCTGAGGGGACAGCGTGGCAGACCACCCAACAGCCCTGCCAGCTATCACCCCAACCCTCTGGAACAGGGGAAAAGCAGACTGTCTCTGTCACAGCAAAATGTCCCCAGAAACATTACACCACGGACAATCCAACTGTGCAGAAATGGGTGACAGTGGGAGGAGAGGAGCCAGTGACAGAAGGAGGGAAAACATAAGGCAAGAAAGAAACGTGAGGGAGAGGGCAAGAAGGAGATGAGGGCTAGCAAACAGCACAGGGTAGGGGACGTCAGATGGGAGCATTTCACAAGGTCAGTACATTCTGCGAGCGGCCAAGCCAGCAGCACAGACACGCAATGGCCCCCATGCTCTGCTCCCTGCAACCGGCCGTCACCATACCTCCAAAGTCAGGCCTGAGGCGGACGTCATAGCCCTTCAGCAGTTTGTCCACAATCTCTTTCACCACAGAAATATTCCCAGTGGATGGGCTGAAAGACAAAAGAGAGTCCTTGTCATCCATGTGTCAGCAGCCACGTGGGCGGGGGTCCTGCCCAGGCAGCACCGCAGCAGCATCCCTCACGCTTCATGGCACCAAAGCACCTGTGTGTGCTACAGACACCCCAGCCATGGGCAGAGTCTCCCCGTTCCCTTTCTCACTCATATTTTCTGTCCCTGGCACAGCTCTCAGCCCCTGACCTGCACATGAGCCCCACAGGGCTGCCAGGGGTCCTAAGCTGTTCTGTGGGGTGGCACAGGAGTCTCAGGAGGTATTTTGGCTCCTCTTCTGCGGCTCACTCCAACTCCTGGGTACCCCAAACTCCATCCCCTGTGCTTCTGCCTGGTGTGTGCCTGCATCCCAGCGGTCCCGCTGGGCTGGTGCACCCCTCAATGTAGGTACCACTCACTATGCACGCTCTCTTCCTGGCCACCAACCCGCGCACTCGGGGTGCCTCACTGTGCCCTGCCCGTAGGTGGGTGCACACTCACACACACACACACGCAGGCAGAAATTGCCCTTTCTGTTCCACCAAGGTGTGCACGGGACGGCTGCAGGCTCTCTCTTGCAGGGCTTACTCCCCTTCCCCTGCCACACTGGGCACTTGCTCCTGGTCTCACACTGCACAGCATGGACTTGTCATGCACTGAGGTCCCCACTACACAAGTTCCCCCCCTCAGCAGGCACTCTGCACTGTCACAAGCACCAGTGAAACCTCTATTTCTTAGTGCACCCAGGTATTTCTTCATATTATTGAAGTAAAGGAAAAAAAGACTGTTCCTTTTGTTCTATGGCCTCAACATACGCCTGATTTTTGGCGTGTAAAAATTCATTTTCTGTCACTCAGCATCACTGAGTGACTTCTTAGCAACACAAATCAAGAGACAGAGGCAGGGAAGGAGATTCCATCTTTCCCTCTGTGTTCCAGAGCAGCGATACTTCCCCTCTCGACCCTCTGACTTGCACACAGTGGGGCAGCCATCCTCCCTAACACTGATCCAGCTCCTCCAGCCGTTTCAGCAAGAAGGGAGCTCCCTCTAAAAACAGCCCAAGAGCCAAAGCAAAACTGAAGGTGGGAAACCAGAAAGCAAAGGATGCTAAAAATAGCGAACCTATTCAGTACTGCGGGGTTTATAGGTTTTGTGCCTGAATACCCAGCCTCTGTGCCACCCTCGTCCCCTGCTTTGCATGAGAATAGAGACCCTGTCGGTGACAACTGCTGCTCTTTGCAGTCACCCACCCCAACAGCATGTCTCCCTACCAACACCACCTCCCACATCCATCCAAGTCAAGGTGGAAAGCTGCACCATAGCACTACCTCTGTCAGCCAGCTCAGTGCCTCACTGGACACCGGGGTTTGCATTGACATATCCATGTGTCTGCACCCCCCTCCCCCCCCCGAGACATGCATGCTTTCCTGACTGTACGAAGGATGTATAGACTCCCTGCCTGTGCACACAGACATGCAGACACATGAAAGCACTGGAGCTCAAGGGTACAGCTGTGAAACATGCACAAATGTGTGTGCATGTGTGTGACTGCATCCAAGTCTGTGTGGAGGTGACTGTGAGTGCAGATCTTGCTCCATTGGGTTATGATGATACACTGGGCTGTGGACACAATTTATGCAGGAGCACAGAAACAGGCATTTGTGGGTGCCTGAGACTGGCTTCCCAGGTGCCCAGACTCTCCATACAGGTGTGGGTGGAGGCATGTGGGACCACTGGGGAGTCTGGGCATGCGTTAAAGCTCTGGATGCACAGGGTGTATACGTGCTGGGATTTCTCAACCGAACAGGGATGTGCAAATGTGAGACAGCACGCTTCCCGGGCCCAGCTTTGGTGCATGGACAAACTGTTCAGCACTTGTGCTGGGGGCAGAAGTGTCTGAGCTGTGTTCCTGAGCGTGCACCTTAGAGGTGTAGCGCTCTCCATTTCATTGCTTTAATCACTGTAAAAAGGCCATAGGGGTATGCACACTGTGTCTAGGCTTGCAAGGTCCACTTGCACCTGTGGATTTCTATGCAGTTATGTGAGATTTTGCAACATGCTTGTGTATATATGCTCACTATGGATTGATGATGTGCACCAGGATTTGTTTATCTGTGGACAGTCATTCCTAGGTACGTAGATTTCCGTATTCATAATATAGACACTGTGTATTTCTCTATCAATTTAGACACTTCTGTTTAGCTTCACACAGGACATAAACTCAGGAAGCAGTGTTACCTCCCTAATACAGGCAAGGAAATTGAGGCACAGACTGTAACCAATGTGCCAGGGGCCCTGCAGAAAGGGGCAAAGTGGGAAAGGGGATATAGGGACTCTCCTCCTTACCAGCTACAAGTTGGCCCAGTGAGGGCATAAACTGGTGTCATGATTAAGGGCAAGGTCTCTTGCCCCTCAGTGCTCCTTTTGATTCGAAAAGTCACGTTCCTCCCGCTGAACAGTCAAGTTGTGCATTTGCCCAGCTGCGGGTGAGCAGCTGCATGTAAGTGCTATTCCTGGCAAATATGGGTCTGCATCCGCTTAGGGAGCACATACATCTAGCCTGTGAACTGAATTTTTGAATACTGTGTCCCTGACTCTGTGTGGGTGTGCATGTGCTTTGCATATACACGTACACTTGCAGCCAAACGTCTACATATATGCACACTGTGCTGCTGGCTGGGATGTGTGGGAGTAGCTGAAGGCATGTGCACATGGGAGAGTGTTTTGTCTCCAAGGTGTGCACAGATACACACGCAGACTATAGGTGAATATCAGTCCTGGACATAAGCAGATACAAACACACATGCAAGGACACATCTGAGCAAAGGCTTTTGGTATGGGCATTACTCTTTACACATTTGCTTGGACACTGCCTCTGAGCATGCCTGTGTATTTGTCCATACACAGTGGAACCACGCATGAATGGTGTGGGTAAGGTGGGCACGAATCTGCGCATGTGCATGTTTATAACTATGGGAACATAAATCTTTGTATACACAGATCTGCAAGCCTGTGCAGGGACCTGCATTTGTGTGTCGGGAACACACTGCTCAGTGTGCATGGCTGAGCAAGGAAATGCCACAGCTCCCCCGCAACAGACTTCATGCACGCCGTCAGCACAGAGGTACAAACCCACCTGCCCGCATGTGTGAGAAGGGAGGGTGAGGAGGAGTAGGCAGCGCTACTCCTGTGTGTGAAGGCAGTGGATAAACGCCTGTGTCAGAGCAAACAGGTGTGCTCTGTACACCTTGTCCAGGCTGGATGGGTGCCTGCACCTCTGGTTGCTTGGATCACTCAGAGCGCCCAGGGCATGTACCAGGAATAGCTGCAGCTTGAGTATGCAGGGTATTTAGTGCAACCATTTACACGGCTATACGCAGAGCAGGCAAGAGTGTCGTGCTCTGTAGGTGTGTTGTGATACACATGCGTGTGCACCCGAATGGGCATGGATGAATGTGCACAGCAGGGGTGTATCTGAACGGATCGCACCCACGGATGATTATATTGCATGCCATAAATCTGCGTGGAGGCACAGACGTAGGCATTGCCTCCCGTACACCGCAGAGCCAGGGCTTTGGTACAGGCACAGCACGCTTGGATGTGAGCGTGGCTGCGTGTGCACCGTGTGTGTGCCGACACAGGCATGGCCAAGGCAGCCTTGTGCTGGGGTGCGTATGCACACAGCTCGGTGCCGTGCACTCCGTCGGCTCCTACGGACACCATGTTCCCCAGCAAAATGCTTCATTTTGCCATTTTCCTCCAGGTCGCGTACGGTGTGGGGGGGGGAGCAAGGGGACGCGCTGCAAGTGGGCTGCGAGGTGGGCTCCGGCTGCAGAGAGCCTGCTCCACATCTCATGTATGAGCATCCCTCCTCCCCCTAAAATGACACGGGCTGGGAAATAACAACAGCAGGCAGCAGGGGAAGCAATTTGGGGAAAGAACCCCCTCCCCTTTACCACATAGAGCTCGATGGAGAAAACCCCAAACAAAACAAACAAATCTCGTCTCAACCCCCCTGTCCCTGCAGCCTGGGATCGCAATCCTTACCTTTGCGCACAGCAGGCGAGACAAAGAGCTGCTAAAGCAGAGACAATTCCACTCAATCTGTCTGCCTGAAATGTCCACATTTCCACAAAGACGAAGGATGAAAAAAAATCTTTGGAGGGGAGGGGAAAGAAGGATGGATCTCTGAAATCCCCCTCCAAAAAAAGGGGGGGAGGGAAAAAAAGAAACCAACCCCCCCCGTTCATGATTTCCTAGAGAAAAAGAATAATGAAAAAACTAAAAAATGTGGGGGAAAAATATCCCCCCCCCCCTCCTTCAGTGCCAGTCAAAGAATTCGTTTCTTCTTCCTTTCAGCATCCTCTCAACAAGAGACATCCTCTGGCAATGGAGAAAATCCCAAGAGAAAGAAAAATAAAATGCCCCAAAATGGGCTCAGCAAAATGTGAAATCGAATCTCACAGGTATGTAGAAGAAGGAGAAGAAGAAAAAATAAAAAAAAAAAAAGAAAAAGGAAAAAAGAACTCAGTGTCTCCTGAGCACTCCACTTGGATTATTTTTCCTCCTGCTCTTTTGCCATCCGGTTCTGCAGATGTTGCATGGCTCCTGCTACCCACCTTCAGAGAAGAGGAGGAGGAGAAAGAGAGAGAGAGAGTGTGTGTGAGTGTGTGTGTGTGTGTGTGTGTGTGTGTGTGTGTGAGGGGGGAGGTGTGAGTTATCTAGCAATATGATTTTATTCTGGATTTTACCTACTTGCTCCCCCTTCCCTCTTTATTTTCCGAGGGGGAAGGGGAAGCAACCCAACCCCACTGTGCAGTTATTTTATTTTAGGGAAATCTCAGACTCATCACTTGGAAGCTTTGGGGCTTTTCTGAAAGGGTTAAAAAAAGGGAAAACAAATGCAACCCAGTAAATAAATAAATACATATATGCATGTGTAGAAAATAAATAAATCCCTGTCTGCAGAAAGGGCTGCTCTCGGAGGGAGGACTGGATGTCTCCCTAGTGCTGTTGCCGCAGCTCCTGTGGAGTTTTGCTGCTCATTGCAAAGTCACAAGAGGAGGGGAGGAGAGAGGGAGTTTGTGGATGGGGAGGGGGACTCTCCGGACAAATTGGGATCCTGACGTCATGGCTGACAACATTAACCCCTGCTGGCTTGCAGAGGGGATTTTTTTTCATTTTTTCCCAGGGATATGGGAGCAGGGGAGGGGATGGGAAAGGTGATGGCATTTTGGCAAGCGGGGGGATGTGCCTGGACAAGAGTGGCTCAGCTGCAAGCACTGATGGGTGCTGTCGTTGCCTGAAATAGTGTGATCAGCAAAGGCTGAGCTTCTTCCTTGAGCCACAGAGATAAAAAAGTGTTTTACTGAGACTCTCTCCATGCCATGGGGCACAGTGGCCTGGTGGCCTTCTCCTGGGGCACTAGGGAAGATCTGAAGCCACTGGTGGGGCTGGAGGCTTCCCCAGGCCAGGGATACTCAGGGATGCTCAGCTTTCCCTGGGGGGTGCTGTGTTATGGGTACAATACAGTTTGTGGGAAAAGGGAACCTGAACTTCCAGAAATGCTGCTGAGGATCAGCTCCCGGTGCTGTGGCTTTGCCTGCTGAAATGGTAACACCCATTGAAATCTTCACGGTCACTATCTCCTGTGCATCAGCTTCTGATCTATATCTTTAAAAAGTAATATAATTAAGGAGCTCTACATCAGACATGCAGTAACGTATGGAGGATTTTTTCCTAGGAAAAAGAAGAGATCCAGCAGCACTTTCAATGCAGAGCAGAAGCCGTGGCTCAAGGAGGAAATGTCTTAGCTCTCACACCAGGACCGTCCCAGATGCTGTCTCCTCTGTACCTGCCTGGCAGCTCAGAGCAGACCCTCCGAGCAGGTAAGTCTCCCCTCCCCTGGCACTGGCTGACATCCATGTGTGGATGGTCTCCAAAGCCCTCTGGGCCAAGAGGGCAGAGCAGATGTGTCACTGCAGCTGGGCAGGACGAGGTCCAAAATGCCTCTGAAGAGGCACAGGGCAATGTGCAGTGACCGCTGGGCAGTGCCCTTGTCCTGCCCTTCCCTGCAGGGAGATCTGCCCCAGCCCTGGCTGGGCAAATCCTTGGCTCTGGGGTTCATAATGCTCCCTTCCGTCATGCTTGGCATGGCTCTTCATGGTTTCCTCATCAGAGGCACACCACAGATCATGTATGCTGCAACTCCTTCTCCCAAAAAGGGGGATGGAGAGTGACTGTTTTGAAGAGCTTCCCAGTTTCAGGCCAGACTGAGCTGTTGAGACGCAGAGACATTAAACCAAGGAAAAGCTGGGTTGTGTGATGCACTGTCCTGGTGTCACAGCTCAGGCCATCATCTCCCTTGCGGCTCCTGTCACAAAAGGGAGGTCCTGTGGGCAGCCAGCATGCGAGGCTTGTGGGGAAAAGGAGGGCTTCAGGAAGGTTTTGCATTTACAACAAGGCTGTGCTGGAACAGGAGGGGAAAAAGTCTTCTCACCTGCTGCTGAAGCTGGTGGAAAATGATCTCTGCTTGATTTAGAGCCCAGCCGACCCCTGCTCCTCCAGACCTCTGCGAGTTAAGCTCAGAGCAGTGATCTCCCACTGTGTTTTCTCTCAGGCCAAAGCAGATAAGTGGCACTTGTCACATGCCAGCGACTGTGTCTACGTGTGAGGAGTCAGGGGCTGGGATGCAGCACCGCTACCCATGGGCTTTCACTGCAGACCACTCGCTGTGGCGTCCCAGGCTGCAGTTTGATGCAGGGACTCATCCATGGCATCCGGCTATGGCTGGTGCTATTTAGCTGCATTGTAGCCCAAAGCAACCGTTGCCTGTCTGCCTAGGCTCTCAGCGCTGGACTGACTGCTGTACTGATGGTGTATGCCCTCAGGATGTGCCCTAGCTTCCATGTGCCCTGGTGTCATGAGCAATACACGCTTTGTCAACTCCCCCAGAAGCTTGTGGCTCCCTGATTCCTGTGGCTGAGGGGTTTGTCTTTGCTTAAAGGGCTGTGGGGAGACAGGCCAAAGCAATAAGGTTTCCTCATGTGCCTGTTGAACAAGAGGAACCAGCCCAGCAGATCTGGGCTGTGCTCGGCCAGGCTCAATCCCAACTTGAAAAGCAGCTGGTCCCACCATTTACACAGGGCAGTTTGTCTCCTGTGTGGTCACTTGTGCCTCACTCGGTGTGCCTGGCTCTGCAGTGCAGGGCACAGCCAGCCATGGCACGGATATGCCAGCATTCTGCGAGATCTCCCCATGTGCACAAGTACCACCGGGAGCCCTGAGCCTGGGATGAGCTGCCCAGTGCCACTCAGGTGTCGGCTGTTGTATAGGTATGGTATTTACATCAGCTGCTGCTGCCAGCGCACAGGTCTCCTGGCAGCAGTGTGTTTCTGAGGGCACTTATTCTGAATTAAGCTGCTGGGTACCAGGGAAGAGCTCTTGGGGAGTCGAGAAGCATTTGCCTCTGCCAAGGCTCTGGGCACCAGGGGCCCCATTTAGCCCCTCCTGGGCCCTTCCACTCCTCCCTTTTCTGGGGCCTTAGCACTGCTCTCTCCCACCAGCTATGATTGCATGTTACTGGCAAAAAGGTAAGTGGAAAGCAAATGTCAGAGGCATACATGAAGGGAAAAATTATGCTCACAAATGGTGACATTTGTGCTTGCAAGTTCACCCAGTCGGGAGCAGAAACCGTGTCACATGAATTATCTGACCACTCAGCCACAACGGGAAACTTTGGAAAGCCAATTGCTTAGCAGTGAATGCATTCAAAGAAGCTGTTGTGTGCTCTTGAATAATCTACCTGAAGCCATGTTCATGAATAAAGGACTGCTTTGGAATTAGTCACCCATGTCTGCTGAGTCTCATTAAGGCTGATGCACATTGACACGTGATGATGCTCACTGAGGTGTTTGTTTCTTGCCCTCCGGAAGATAGGCATACTTCAGTCCCTCCCAGAATCCCAAAGGCTGGGTCTGCCTGCCTTGCTGGGGGCTATCTGCTCTCCCATGAGAGCCCAGCAGTGGGTTTTTCTGAAGTTCATATTCTGAGTCTGAAAAGAGCTGGGAGAGGCTGCTGGAGATGACATGCTGTGGCTGTAACCACCCTGAAGAGGCCATGGAAGATTGTGTTCATGGCCATTTGCTGTCCTCCACTATCAAAAAATTCATTCTCACTCCTCTCTTACTTGTTGCTCTGCCACAAGCTCCACACCCTGACCTCCCTTCTTATCCTGTGGCCACTGCTGACTCCAAGTCACAGTCAGTGTGACAGTGTTGTGCCAAAAGCCTCTACAGATCATGGCTTATGGTCTACAGCCACCACATACAGTGCAATTTCCTTTCTTTTTTTCTTGTTTCTTTTCCCCCTTTTTTCTTTTTTTTTTCTCCACGGTTTCTAACAGTTGACCACTTACTGAATCTTCAAGTGTGTGCTACCTCCACCTTTGGATTCATGCATGGGAGAGAAGGATCAGTGCTGTCCTGAGGGGTTTGCACAAGTAAAGCAGCAACGCAGTGAATCAGATTGTCTCTACCTTTTAGCAAAAACAGGGAAAGAGAGGGAGGCTGAGCTTTCCCAGCACCAAGGCATGATTTAGACCTCCTCTCCAAGCATGCAGATGTAGTCAGCAAATGGATTCTGGGTAGATATTTCAGTAGAAAGTATCCAACATTAGGAAATACCATAATTAGAACTAGCACTAGGGAGCATCCAAAATACAGGTCCACCAGTACCACTTAGCTGTGCCACCTCCTGCCCTGAGGAGGTGTCATGTGTCTGCCTCGCTGCAGGAGGGAATGAGAAGCTCTTTTCCTTGCCATCACGATTATCATGTAAGTGCTGTTATTCCCAAGGGCTTGCCATCAAGGTGGAAAATCTTCCTGGTCCCCTCTCCCCGCTGGCAGGATGGCTGGCTCTTCTGTCAAGCCAACAACTCCCAGCAGACGATGGTTGTTCTTCTAAAGCAGAAAAAGGACAAAAGAAGAGAAAGCAAAACAAAACAGGCACTAAACCAGAAGTTTAATAAAAGTTCTGCAGGAACAGAGAAAATATTCAGCCTTAGAGCTGGCATTCCTGTGTGTAACGTGGAAATCACCGTGAAAGGAAATGAAGTGCACCTCATGAGGTGGAAATAGAGAAGGACAGAGGCAAGGGAAGCTTTCCCACCCAGTGTAGCACACAGCCTCTGTCTCCTGCTGCAGCTGCATCCAGGACTGAACTCACCAATTGCCTTTGCAATTCCAGCTCTAAGTTCTGGCAGGAAAGGTTTTTCCTCAAGCTATCCTGCAGGACAAATGCTCCATCAGAAATTACAGGGCCAGCTAATCACCCTCAGGCATTGGCAGGAGAAGACCACAAGTCACTGTCCCCATGTCAGATGGGGCTGACAGCGACTGGCAACTGCTTGGACAGTTGGGACAGTCATTTTGGCAACTCTGTGTCCTCTAACTCACAAATCACTCCTAATGTATCAGCCCGGGAGCCCCTTTGCTTGCACACACCATATACTAGATGTTATATATGCCTGAGGAAATATCCCAAAGACATAGTGTATATACAGGGTTCCCCACCTTTGCTGAATTAAAGATCCTTCATCACTTTGCAAGATAGTGCAGACTTCTCCGGAGTAAATGGAATTGTTGACCATTCTTAGGAACCATGAACAGGTGAACTGGTGAATGGAGCTTTGCATGCAGCTGTTGTATCCCCTTTGTGCTCAAATCTCTTTAACAAGAGGATGGAAAGTGTGGAGGGAAGGGAGAAAGGATTGTCTGTGCAGAAGGGTTCATACACCAGCTCCCACTCCCTCCTGTCTTTTAGCTTACGAGGCTGCAGACACTCTAGTTTGGGCTTTCCTTCACTTGAAAAATGGTACAGCCAAGTGAAGGTCCTTTGATTATGAAAGTGTAGAAGTGCTGTGGTAGCTGTCGTCATTGAGAAGGTTTAGCTCCCATGTCTAGAATGAAAGAACAGCTCTATGCATGCTGGTCTCCCCAGGCCACCGCCTTCTGCCATGCACAGACAACCTGCAGGGTGACAGTGACACCATGCTGAGCCTGTGGCACAGGGACGATCTGCTCCAGCCATACCTGAAGGCAGGTGAGTTGGCTCCGCAGGGCAGCCTTAGGGCTGGCGCACAGCTGCAGTAGAGCTGTGGTGCCCCAGCAGGCGTGGATTTGTTCCTGCATGCATGCTGAGGGATGTAGAGCCTTAGTCAACTCATGAACGCATGTACAGTGGTATGCCCCCTGGCTACTGACTGTCATGGAGATCCGGGCCAGGTCCTCTAGGTGTCAGCCTGTCTGGCCCTGCTTACTGCAGTGGCTTGTCATCGACTTATCCCGCTTGCACATCTCACCTCGGGGCTGTAAATACAAACTCCTGATCTGTGCCAAAGACCTGTTCAGGTTTGAGCTTAGCACACAAAAGGCCCCAGGTTTATTTTCTCTTCGCATTTCCACAATGGTGGTTAGGAGCAGCTGCGATGCCCTTTGGGACTGGCATTTCTGATCATATTATGACTGGCAATGTGAAGGGCCCAAGGCAAGGAAAAGGCCCTTCATCCCTTTGCAGACAGTTAAGAAGTGCCAAAAAATGCCTCCCTGTTCATTATTGTTAATGATGGAGATCTGCTCTGATACAGAGTGTGTCTGTTGAGCCCATGTCTCCCATGAGGCATCCCCATTTCAGAGGGTGTAGCACCTCTTGCTCCTAGGGATGCTCCTTCCAATTTACACCAGCAGAGAAGTCCCCTTCCGAGTCAAAGCTTCTGGTTTGAGTCATGGAGATCCAACAAAAACTGCTGTAAGCAGCAATGAAATGGATCACAGGGATCTAGGTAAAAAAATTCCACTCCTGACCACCACATGGAGGTGAGAATGGTTTCAGCTCCTCAGTCTCCATCTCTCCCTGCAGCTCTCCTACTCTGAGGAGGGCCAGGGCTCAACACCATCACCCAGGAGGCAGGAGGAGCTGAGAAAGCCAGTTGCTGGTCCCCACTTGCCACGGGGACAATATGTTCCCAGAGCAGGTGCCACCTGGAGCTGTCTCCTCCCAAAGCCCTGCACCATCCACCACCTGCACTGAGGGGCTACAGCAAATGTGATAAAAGAGATCGTTCCTGCACACCATGGAGCACCTGTGCTCCATTCCCCCATTAGCCTCAGGGAGGTCAAGCCCACGTCTCCTGTGTCCCAGGCACATAGGAGAGAGCGAGTCCTCATCTGTATTTTGTTCCATGACAAAGCTTATGGTGATGTCATCCACAGGCAATGTCTGCTGGTTGGAGACAGCTGGGGCTCTCTCCCATGACTTTCCTGCTCAGCAGGGGCTGGTTGGGTCACTGGCTCGGGGCTTGCTCGCAAACAGGGCCCCCTTGCACAGGAAAGGCCATGCATAGGGGCTTGTAGGGGTCACCCAGGCACGGACACACTCTGGAAAATGGCAGGGAAAGATGCCCAGTGATGTCATGGGTGGAGGAAAATGTCAAGTGATGAACACATAGAAGCTGACTGAGTAAGCACATTGCTGAAGGCAGCATCCCAAAGATGTGTGACCTGCAGAGACGGGCAAATGCATGAAGTCCTCAGACTGTGACATCAGTGAAGGACACTGGTGTCACACACATGGGGGTGCCCATCTGGGCTTTATACTCTGAGCAGAGATGAAAGAGAGAACATAAAACTGCATTCAGAGTTTCTCAGACTGAATGCAGAAAGAACAACCCTATTCCTTTGTTCATCATAAATTCCTGTTTTTATTTTTCAGGTGGGAAATTGAGGCAGATACTAGTTTAATTACCTGCCTACAACACACAATTTCATTCCTCTAAAACTCTTGCCTCCTTTTTAACTATTACAGTATTCTCTTTGTAGACGATTTTAAAACACTGGACCTTTGTAAGACGACATTTGAGATTAACAGGAGAAAAACAAGACAGTAAGAAAGAGAAGTTTTCCCCAAGTTGATGGTTTAAATCGAGAGCCAGGAAGTTGTCTGTTCAGGGGTAGCTCTGTGAGGGACCAAGAACCCAGGAAAGTGCAACCAGAGCAATGTCACATTGCAAGAGCATCTCACCCCCAAACATGATGGACTTGTGCAGTAGAAAAGGTAAAGGTTAGTTCTTTGGGTCTTTCAGTCACTCGGATATTTCAGCTTAGTGATGATTTCAGGGAGGTTTTTAATACATAGTTTTGGTTCAGAATGAAATGCTGACACTTCTGGTGATCAGATGTACAAAATAATTCAGTAAGGGAAGAGAGGCAGGTGCCATGTCTGTGTCCTGGGGAGGGCTCCAATTAAGGCGTGGGTGATTATTTACATGAGGAGTGCAAAACTGGGTGGAAAACCTCCCTTGGCGTTAGGTGGCACCAATCCCAATGGCCATTCCATCCAAAGACATTTGCACGACAGTTGCCCCCCCTTGAGGGAAGGCATTTACGTTCCTGCGTCCGTAAAGCATTTAACACAGTACAGCCCTCTAGGCAGGGCCACGGACACTATGACAGCAGAAAGTCCTGCACCGCAGTGCTGTCAGCCTGCAGCTTTCCAGTGTCACACCATGCCAGGAAGCTGCTCTGCTCAGTTGCTTCCCTGGAGCAGACCAGGATCCCCTTAATTATGTGCTGGATCAAGAGGTCCCCACTGGTAATGCAAGTGCCGCATTCCCAGTTGGGAGGTCTCTGACTTCCCAAATTTGGTCTCTCTTAGTTTTGACTGGACACCTGAGCCAACTAGCAGGCTTGTTTCTGTGATGGAGACAGTATACTGAGTCTAGTTTTTAGTGTGGAAATGCAGGAGGACACATCTGAAATGTGCTTTCTGAAGCATACGCTGCTTTGGGAAAGGTGTGCTTCCTCTAGGATTCCTCCTGCCTGGGACCGGGTATTTGCAATACATTCTCACTGGAAACATGATGTGTGCTCCTCGTTAACTCAGCATTTTATATGACATAATATTCATGTGTGCTTTCCTGTGGTGTTTAACCACTGCAGTGGTTGCAAGGGGCTTTGGCTGACAGCTCTGAAATAGGTGGCTGAGAGCTGAGTGACTTTTAGGACCTGAAAAGGGTGATAATTGTGCCAAAATTTGCTCTCAGGACTGTTAGATGGCTGTCATGAAATGCAATTTGTACTTTATAGGATGGGAGACAGTGAGATGTGTCTTGCTCCTGAAATAGGTCTGACAGTCCATCAGCCTGCTGACAAGCAGCTTGGGTCATGGCTCAACTTCTGAAGTCAGTTTAGCATTCACTCTGTAGATGTGAAAACAAAACTCCTGTGTAGGTATGCAGAGTGCCAAATTAAAGCCTGCAGTCTGCCAGTCCTGTGCAGGCTGAAGGTGGGGCACGTGTTAAACAAATCCCTGTGGGAGACAGGGATCATGCCAGTGTTTCTTACCACTCCCAAGTGCCTGGCTTGCCGCCACCTGTGGGGCTGTGCCCAGAGGGAGCCGCTGCCTTCAAACAAAACTCAGCGTGGGACTTCCCAGGTGCAAACCTGGCAGATTGGAAGGTAAAGGGAGGAGTTGTGTCTTAAGTATGCCTATGCCTTGGAAAAGAAAAGAACTGAGATGGGCTGTGTTCACTCTTAACACTGGTAAGAATCTGCCTTGATCTGAACCAGCATAGCAGAAAACAGCGCTGGTCCCAAAGGTTGGCAGAAGTCTTGCTGCCCATCCCTTGCGACTGCAGCATGGGAGATAGATGTCAAGTGTAAGCAAGCTGCACGGGGGGACAAGGAAATCATGGTTGGTCCCAGCAGGAGTTACAGGTGTCTCCTCTCCGCCTTCACCACCCCACTCTGTCCCAGCTTTCCTGCTCCAGGCAGAGCAGCACCCCAGCAATGCCAGCAGCCAACAGTGACTGCTGGAGACCCTTCACCCTCTCAGACCTGCCAGTCCCCATGTCCACGAGGTCCCTGTTTGGAGGAACAGGAGGAAAATCCCCTGTAGATACAGTTTATCTTGGAGCTTGGGAGTGAAATCTATGTGATGCTGTGTTGCCTGGCAACAGGCCGGGAGTGATGGAGCACAGGGCAACTCTTCTCCAGGGCTGTGCTGGAGAGGAGCATCTCCAGCCATGGTGCCTGCATGTGTGGCATGTAGCAGAGGGAAGGGGAGCGCGCTCCAGCAGACAGGGACGTACCTTGGAGCAAAGGCACAGGCACAAAAAAGTGAGAAGAACCAAGAGGGAGATGAAAGTCTAACTGAGGGTAGGGGAAAAGAGAGAAGTCAGAGAGGGAGAGAGGAAAGGGGAGCCCAGGGAAGACATCTGGGCACTCACTGAGCTACAAGGGCTCGTGGCTGTCACCTCCCAGGGACAGCTGCTGTCTCTTTTCAGGTGCGTCCTAGCTTTGACCCAAAGAACTGCAGGAAAATGCAGTTTGAGCACCAGTGGTGTTTCTTCACCTGTAAGGGATTCACATAGTCCTGCTGCCCTCACAACCCCTGGAGACCTCAGACAAGTTTTGAAGCTGATTGCACTGATTTGGGCTAAGGGAATTTTTCTGAGCAATGAGCATCCACACAAGGCTACACTGGGAATAACACCACCTTTCAGACAAATCCCTGAAAGGATCCCACTCCCAGTTCAACTGTCCCAAGGGGACCACACTGGGGCTAAGGGGTCAGACATAGTCAGCATAGAGCATATGAGTCTAATCTTCATTTCCTTTAACTGCTTGGAAATAATGAAAGAAATAACAAAAGAAAGAAAGAAAGAAAGAGAAAAAGAAAGGAAAGAAAGAAAGAAAAAAGGAAGCAAGAAAAGAAAATAATATAGGAACAGGGTAAATGGATGAGGAAAGCAATTGGTTTCCATCCATACTAAATGCTTTTGCTCTTCATAATCCCTCGCAAAGCCGCAGGTGCCCCTGCACCTCTGTCCTTTCATTTGCATCCACAACAACATTTGGGGATCCCTTTCCCTGCATGACCACGCAGACCAGAGGGGACTCCCTGCTTGGAGCTGAGCTATGGCTCAGGGAGGGATGGCAGGGAGGGGTTACAGCCAGCCCTCAGCGAAGATCCCTGGGGAAGGCCACCATGCTGACTGAAGTGTCACTGGGTCCTTTCCCACCAGGAAATCCCAGGCCTGTTGGTAGGTCGCTCTTTCACCACTGCTGATCCCTCCCCAGGCGATGTCTGTAATCCCCCTTACCTGGAGCACGGCACCATGAATCCTGGCTGAAGACCTCTGCCCCAGACACCCAAAAGAAATTTTCTGGAGTGGTGTTTGTCCCACACGTGATGTTTTCCCACCTCCCTCTGCTTGCATTTCAACCCATTTTCAGCACTGAATCAGGCAGGAGGCTGAGAGCTCAGCCCTCCGCATCAGTCCCCTGATACCACACAAGACCGCCCCTGCACAGAATACATTGCAAAAAGGATGTCAGCTATCCCTTTGGCCACCCTCTGGCTTCCCCTTTTGCTTTTTTAGAGTAACCACACTACGTCACAGTGTCCTCAGGAGGAGGTATTCATCCATGTTGCCTCTGGGACACATAAAACAAGGTATCTTGTTCACACTCACACAGTGAAGGAGTAGTAGGGTTGTGATAGACTGTGGTTTCCCCATGCTCAGCTCTAGAGTCTTAATAATTAAGACAAACCTTTTAGTTCAGTTCTTTCCATCTTGATGCTTTTCCACCCAGTCTGACTGAAAACAGTGTTGTTACAGGAATTCGACCTGGAGGAAATCCCAAATCCAGCAGTTAATATATCCTAATTTGGAAAGATGAGCAAAAATACTTTTTCTAAATACAGCTGCTTATGAGATGTTGGGATAAAGTTTTGTTTTAGCTGTACCTTTCTTGTCATTTCTAATATGAAGCAATACTAAATTTAAACTGATAAGGACTGCAACACTTATCAGAACAAAGTCTATTACAGTCTACTATCATGAGTATTGAGGAAAAAAAAATCAATTCCTCTCCACAGAACATTTCCATTTTGTACCATGTTTTCTGGGAAAATTAATCTATTGCTTTCTTTTTAAAAAATTAAGGCTCAGCACAGCACCTGAGAGCGTAAGGGGAGGCAGCGTTCCCTGGGGCTGGTGTTTGCAGGGTGAAGCAGCTGCAAGACCAGGACGTGCACTGGTCACACTGAGTTTGCCTGTGCCAGCTGTGTTGCTAACCACGTCTGTCCTTGCCATAGCCTGAGCTTCGCAAGGAAAAGAACCTTTTCTTAAGAGCGATACCCAGAAAACTTGACAGAGGAGGGTTACAGCATGTTCCCTGTGCAGGGTGGAGAGGAGGTGTGAATCCTTTCTCAGTCATCCTCATGCTGGGCTGCTGTCCCTCTCACTCCACTGCCTTTTTCTCAGGCAGAAAAGTCTTTTCTCAGGAAGAGCTACCTATAATTGAAGCAATAGCTAAAACATCTGATTTTCCACCAGCCAACACCTCCTGCTGCAGCTAGCACCAGCCTAAAGTGAGTGCAAAGACATAACACTTTAGTAGCATGTTAGATTTGCTTTATGCTGGCGCCAGCTGCTGCAGAAGGTAGTAGAAAGTGAGTTGAAGCTAGCACAAGAGCTTTTGGAAAGCTATTGACATAAATTTAGGCCATATCTCATATGTACGTGAACCAAGGCACGGATACAAGGGTGCAAGCTTTCTCAGTGAATGCCCACTTTTTCTTCAACAAGGTGCTTCAAATTATTTCCATTCAGATTCCAAACTGGTGTTTTCTGTGCTCACCAAATCCATTGAGGGGAAATGTTTCCATCTAAAGAAAGTCCGTAGGGAAAATTACCCTTTCCAAGGAAACTGCAGGCAGGCAAGAGAAGAAAGCAACTGGAAGGGGAAGTATAAAGCATTCCTGCAACACTGCTCAGTACAAACCTCCTCCAGGAGGGAAAGGCAGTTTCCTTTATGAATGGGAAATAGGAATGGCCACAGTGCTCAGCCTTCTTGTGGGATGTGCAGGCAGGGGCTTGCAGGGAGGAGCAGCAGCCCAGGAGAGCAGGACCTCTGGGCTGTGCTGTCCTGGGACGCAGCGAACCCTGGCTGGGTCAGTGGTGGGTGCCGACACTAGGGTCTTGCTGGCCTCTGCCGTGCTCCCATAGGCTGCCATGAACTCCCAGGTCCTGGAAATTTCTCTTAGCTTGCTTTGGAGTTTCTAGCCCTCATTTGCAAACCAAAAGGCTATAGGAGGTCACCTGAATCTAAGGCTAAAAAACAGGCACTGTGTGGTTGCACATTTGGCTGGTCAAGATTTTGCAAAGCAAGCAGCTAGCCATATTGGGCTTGCAGATATCCGTGATGCATTTTGCTTCTTTAATTGAATAAAAGCAAATCCCACTGCTGCCTTCCCTGGGGCCCCCAGTGGAAGTGTACTGTAAAGCCTAAATAACCCACAGCTCAAGCTAAATCCTGACCTTCTGTTGTGGTTTAACCCCAGCCAGCAACTAAGCACCACGCAGCCGCTCACTCACTCCGCCCATCCCCAGTGGGATGGGGGAGAAAATTGGGAAAAGAAGTAAATCTCATGGGTTGAGATAAGAACAGTTTAATAGAACAGAAAGGAAGACAATAATAATGATAATAATAACAGTAATAAAATTACAATAATAATAAAAGGATTGGAATATACAAAACAAATGATGCACAGTGCAATTGCTCAACACCTGCCGACCGATGCCCAGTTAGATCCCAAGCAGCGATCCCTCCCAGCCCCACTCACCCCAGTTTATATGCTGGACATGATGTCACTTGGTATGGAATACCCCATTGGCCAGTTTGGGTCAGCTGCCCCGGCTGTGTCCCCTCCCAACTTCTTGTGTCCCTCCAGCCTTCTTGCTGGCTGGGCATGAGAAGCTGCAAAATCCTTAACTTAGTAGAAACACTACTTAGCAACAACTGAAAACATCAGTGTGTTGTCAACATTCTTCTCCTACTGAACTCAAAACATAACACTGTACCAGCTACTAGGAAGAAAATTAACTCTATCCCAGCTGAAACCAGGACACCTTCACATCTTCTTGGGTCCTCTTCAAAGGAGGACACAGCACAACACTACCCACACTGAAGTGAGGTGACCTGTATTTCTGCTATCCCCTTCCTCCAGCCTCTGTTACCAAGAACAGGGGCCACTTTTCTTCCACAGCTGGAGAGGACAAAGCACTTTGTAGATGTAACCATAAGGGACAGCCTCCAGAGGCAACCCAGGAGCAAAGACAGAGCTGGATACCTGCGTCCCCAGGGAACCTGCACCTAGGGTGCCTCAGCCAGCAGCCTCCCAGGAGAAGCAGCAGCTTCCCAGCTTGCTTCCCAGCCTACCATCGCAACTTCTGGCTGTGAAGTTGTTTTCCAGACCACCAATATAACAACGCTTCCAGCAATTTTTCTGCAGAGAAAACTGAACCAACAAATTGGTGATGCCCAGAGATTTAATCATAGAAACACTGGTTGCAAGGAAGCTCTGGAGATCATCTAGTCCAACCTCCCCTCACACTGCAAGCCATCCACACTTTGTAACCAGCAGGCAAAACCAGGGACACTCCTGATCCAAGGGGGTTCTTGTTTTCCCAGTCTCAGGTAAGTGGTAGTTGGCATGCCATTGCTTTCTCTTCTAGCACATGCCCTGTACCCCTTCCCCACATTGCCCTGCTGCCACTTTTTCTGCTCCAGGGACAGAAGGGAGGACAGCCTGCTGTGAGCTTTGGACCAGTCAGCAGATCCACTGCTTCCCTGTCGTTGGAGTCAACCAACACCCTGGGGGAGGCTGTTGTCTCCTGGTAGTGGCATTCACATTTACATCCACAACTCTTCCGAAAGCATCTTCACCCTGGTGGAAAGAGGGAAAGCTCATCAAACTTTCTCTTGTTTGTTTCCTGGCTAGCCCTGCAGGACATCTTCCTGGGAAGCGGGTGCTTTAAACACGCTCTAAAAGAAATCGTGCTGGCACAGGGCTGGGCAGCTTGGCTCTGTGGTGCCTCTGCTTCCCGCTCCCACAGAGGAGGAGAGGAGAGCACAGAAATAAGCAGACAGAGGCCCCACAGCCCAGCCCAATCCACGAGCTCCCTCCAGCCCTGCACGGTCCCCTGCAGCGGCAGTGAGGGCAAGAAGGTGGCAAGGCATTGCGGGGAGTGGAAGAGCTGTTTGCTTTGTTGTATCTAATTTGCAGTGGAAGCGGAGGGGTCAGCAGAAAGCTGTTTTTTCATGCCAAGATGTCCTGATTAAGTCAAACACTGATGATGACATCTTAAAGGGGCTGGTGAGGGGTAAATCATCTCCCGGCACTGGAAGCTCCGGGGAAAAATTACCAAAAAATGCCCTGGTTAGGGGTCAGCAACAGCCGGGCACATGCACATCCCTCCGTCGCCAGCCCACGGCCCCCAGGAAAGCGGAGCGTTCCCTCACGACACAGGGGATGGCAGCCTCTGTTGACATGGCAACGCGGGATGCTGCGGCAGGGACGGCCGGGCAGGAGTTTGCAATCGGCAGAACGGGGAAATGTTTGATAGATTTAAAAAATACCAACCGCACACACAGTCTCTCTCTCTCTCACTCACTCCACCTTGTGCTGCCAAGTTGAATAACGATGTTATTGTGGTGGGAGAAAAACAGCATAATCTGTACCCTGGCTGTCAGGGAAAGGGGGGAGAGAGGGTTTAACCACTTTTCTTCTTGATAGCCCTCCCATTTTCTTCCCAACGTCTCTCCCTGGGAAGGCAAAGCCAGGCGGTGGACAGGGATCTGGGATGCAAGCAGGAGACCCAGGCTCTGTTTGTGCCGTGACATCCCACGAATCTCATCACCACTCTGGACTGCTTTATCCTCCCCATTACAGGACAGAGAAGGTGACTCTGAATTACATTTTTTTAAAAAACGGTTCAAGATTCTGGGCTTTTCAAGCATTAGGTAATTCTTGTTCACTATTAGAAATCATGCAATATTCCAAAAGGAACAAAGAGGAGTGAAGAGGTAGAGGGGTTAAAAAAGCAGGTCTGTCTGCATGGCCAAAACTTTCACTGCTTCCACACAGGATGTCTGAGATGCTGGAGAAGACACCAGGACTCCCCGCGCAAATGGCAAATGCAGCAGTCCCTGTTCCCACCCTGGAAGCAACCTCCCAACCCAAAGGGGTTTGTCCATGCACCCGCAGCAGGCAGGTATGTGTTACACTCATGTACGTCGTTTGGGACAGTGTAACACACCACACAGTTTCACACAGTTTTGGCTAATGCCAGGCTAAATATTCTGCTGCTTTTTGTCCTGGTGTGTCAAGGGGACTTTTCAATCTGGTTCTGGTTTCTCCCTGGCCAGGACTGCAGATTGGTCCAGGTTGCGCTTCAGGTGTCTTGCAAGGGTTCACTGAGGTTTCCCTCCAGCCTCTGAGCAGCATCGAGCTCTGCAACGGTTCTGTGAGACTTTTACTTTACACCAGTGTTTTGCATTCTGCTCATTCCCAAACCACAGACAACAGCATAATGCAAGACGTGATGAGAAGAAAAGTCACCTGTGACACCTAAAAAACACCCAAACATCAGGACACCCACCCCTGAAGAGTTTTGCCTTATGATGCTGCAGCTGTGTCAGGGCCCTGAGCATACCACCAGGCCCTGATTGCCCCAACCAGCCCTACCTGGGATGTCCGCTGATACCCACCCACCCTCCTGTTGGGCTATGACTCCATTTAAGCTCAGGCCCACAGTACCCTCCCTTGTTTTGGGCCATGCTGTAGCTGTCTCTGGATCTGCGTCTTAGAGGGTCCTCACACGTATTTTGCAGCCTTGTGTCTGGCTGGACTGCCTGGATCTGATTTGTTGTCTTGCCTTGTGTGGGAGACTGCCCTACCATGTTTAGGTACAGTGGGGCTGCACCCCAAATGGTAAGGGCACTGCCTGTGCTGTGGTCACCCTTGGCTCCCGGTTTGCCCTCCCTCACAGAGCAGCCCTGCTCTTGTTGCTTCCCCAGCACTTAGTGGGAGTGGCTCTCTGAGGACTATTCTGTAGTTCATATCCAAGGAGGAAGGCAGAGAGCAGATGTACTCCTGGAAAGAAGGTACCAGTTGAGTCCCCTACACTGCAATTTCTCTTGCAATACTTCCTGGCTAGGCAGAGCCTTCCATGGGACTGGGCAGAACAGGAGTCAGTTCCTGCTCCTAAGCACCCCTCAAGGTAAAGTGAGGAAGATCTTTCCCTTGGCAAGAGGGACAAGAAAAAAGGAGTGTCCCGAGGTTACTTAGGAGTTCTATGTCAGAGATCGGTGTTTTGTCACTAAAATACAACTTGAACTTAAGGTAGGGTTTTAGGCTGTAATGTTTTGCACTTGGATGTGGTTGGGCATGATCCTGAATAGGTGGGTAGACAGTTGTGTCCCTCTTTCACAAGTCAGAAAAGGCAGAAGGACTGGTCAGTGGAAAGCATGCAGTTCAGGTCCCACATCTCCTGGGCTGCCTTGCTTGCACTTTCTGCAAGTGCAGGAGCACAATGCTTTGCAAGACTAGTTGGTGTCTGCTGCTGTGTGGACAGGCAGGACCCTAGCATGGCTGTGGGGTTGAGGGGGTGTCTTGGTGCCAGCAACAGATGGAGATGTGTTGGCTCTCACCAGGGACTGAGCTTTTGAATCCCTTCCCCAGTGCTCTGCTGGCATAGCAACCTTTCCCCCTGTATCCTGCACACTGGCTGAGCACAAACCTCAGCGGATTTCCTTGAAGACAGGTTGTGTGGTTTTGTGTGAGTGCTCAGCCCTGGTGCAGAGCATCCACCGATGGCAGAGGAAGGAATTCCGCTTCTCTGAAGTGGAGGGGGATGGGGCTGCTGTTTTCCTATACCTCTACCACATATGCAGGGAAGAGAAATCCACTCCAGCAGCTCGTCACTGCGCCAGGACCAATAGCAGGTGGCAGAGGGAATCCCTTTGCAGGGGGAAGCACTGCTGAGCCCAGTCAGCTCCTGACAGGGATCCTCAACAGAGCCCCAGTGAGCAGCATCCTACCTTCCCCACTCATCCTCCCCGGAGGAGCCTTTTGAGTTTCCACCCTCCTCTGTTCTTTTCTCTCCCTCAGCACAGCCACCTCCCTCTCCTGCGTTTCTTCTGCCTCACTCCACACTGCTCTGCAGCTTTCTCTGCTCAAAATAATTTCTGCTCAGGGAATTCCTCTCCCTCCCTCTCCGCTCTCCTGCAGTATTTCTCCCTGGCCTTTGCCCTAGGAGATGTAGTTGAGCATTAGCCCAAACGTCATCTCCCACTGCTGATCTGTAGCAGACTAGATGACTTTAAAGCCCTCCTGCAAAAACATCTTGTTGCAAAAACAGGGTATTAGAGAGGAAGACTTTGCTCTCCAGGTGGGGTGTTTGCTGAGGAATTATTCTAAGCACTGATCGTCTTAGCAAAGTGCTGTGTTTACCCAGGGCACTCCTAGCCTGAGCAGAAACAAAATCTGAGCCTGGGAGCAGCAGCAGCTTTAGCACTGCTGCCAGCATCCATCTCCTCTCCAGCCACAGGGAGGTGCCAGCCTCCAGCAGCAAATCATGCCCACCTGTGATACTGTAGGGAACCCCCTGTACCCACCCCACAGACTGGAGTAAAATCATTTGCAGTTAATCACCTGCAGATCACAATCAGCATATTTACTGATCGGTAGGTGCTGTGTTTCTGTGGGAGGTCTCACAAGTTGGACTTCATTCATCCTGGCAGCAGAGCTGTGGGGCAGAATGTTCTGGACCTTGGTGAGGGACCTGGTGTCAGCAGTGCAAGCAGATGCCCTCAGAGGCAGGGGTCTAAGGCACTGCAAAGCCTGTTTTTTTTAGTCCCTGCTCTAATTAGGTACTGTTTCTTGCTTCTGCCTTTTATTTTAGCCTTCTTCCTTCTGCATTGAGTTGCTGAGTTTTGTGATTCCTCTGTGAAGTGTTGAGGGGACCTGAGCAATTACTGCCCCATAGCAAATGTGTTAGGTTTTGCCTATTGAGCTGGACCTAACACTTGACGAGCCCTAAAGGCAGGATGGTTGCCAGGGTGCTGTGCATACTGTAAAGTGTGTGTGTCTATGTGCCGCAGCTGCTGATGAGAAATTTAGTGAGGTAAGAGAAGGAAGCTGCATGCATAACCTTTCTTTTAAAGTACTATAGCAGTCTAACACAAGCTTGTGATGGGGGTAGAGTAGTTATTTTTAGCAAACTGCTTCAGGTGAGTTGAAACTTCCCCCTTTGTTGCCTGTGTCTTCAAAGCACTTCTTTCAGCCTGAAGAAACAAGGCTAATAAGCCTCTGTTGCTTTTCAGTTCTCCTGGCAGTGAGTCTGCAGTCTCTTAGATGCTGCTGCAAATTTGGGCATGGTGTTCCAGCTGCATTCTGCACTGCTCTGTGTCACAGTGCTAGGTAATAAAATGAAGTGATATAAAATTATCACAGATATAAGAAAGCTGGCAAACCCTGTATGTGGTCTTTCCTTGAAAATGAGCTGGGATGTATTAGCAGCTACTCTTCAGGGTGTCTATGGACAATGAATGACCTGGATTAGCTTAACATACTGCAAAGGAAAGTGATGCTAAAGCTGTGGCTGCCATGAAGATGTGGACTGTGGCAGTGGAGTTAAGAGGGTGGTAGCCTTAGCCTTATGCCTTTTGTTGTGGTATGCCCTCACGCAGCTAGGATAATGCACAGTGGGGGCTGAGGATGCCATCCATGCAGCTGGTGCTCCCAGCTGAGGAGGAAAACTGGGTTAGTAAAGGGCCATGATCTCAAATGCATTGGCTAATAATGAAGACAGTTTTATTTTCCTCTGAAAGATACTTCCCCCCAGGTGACTGGCAAAGCCAGCTCCCTAGGGAGAGCGGTCCTGTCTAACCCAGTTTTATACCATGCACTTAATTCAGTGAATCTTTTCAATTTTCTCAAAGATCTTCACTTACAACAAGATCCCTTGGCACCCTTTTTTAAAAAAGAAGCCTTGTTGACATGCCTTTATTGGGCTGCTCTTAAACCTGGCACAGATAAGCAACACAGATAAGAGCTGTTATGCAGTTTGCATTCAGTTAGTAAATATTAATGCTGACTTTTTTTTAAGGTGAGTGGTGTGTTCCTATGTTGTTGGCAGTAAGCTAGTCTGGTATAAGAAATGGCTTATACTGCCTCAACTTTTGATAAGGGTTCAAGAAGGTTTGAGCTATTGGAGTTTGAGGCCAGAAGGGGTAATTTGATAAGTTGTTCTGTGTAGGGTGTTGTCATGGTTTAACCCCAGCCAGCAACTAAGCACCACACAGCTGCTTACTCACCTCCCTCACAGTGGAGTGGGGGAGAGAATCAGAAGGGTAAAAGTGAGAAAACTTGTGGGCTGAGATAAAGACAGTTTAATAGGTAAAGCAAAAGCTGTGCATGCAAGCAAAGCAAAACAAGGAATTCATTCCCCACTTCCCATTGGCAGGCAGGTCTTCAGCCATCTCCAGGAAAGCAGGGCTCCATCATGGTTACTTGGTTACTTGGGAAGACAAAACGCCATAACTCCAAATGTCCCCTCCTTCCCCCAGCTTTATATGCTGAGCGTGATGTTATATGGTATGGAATATCCCTTTGGTCAGTTTGGGTCAGCTGTCCCAGCTGTGTCCCCTCCCAGGTTCTTGTGCACCCCCAGCCTACTTACTGGTGGGGTGGGGTGAGAAGCAGAAAAGGCCTTGACTCTGCATGACCACTGCTCAGCAGTAACAAAAACATTCCTGTATTATCAACACTGGTCCGAGCACAAATCCAAAACATAGCCCCATACTAGCTACTATGGAGAAAATTAACTCTATCCCAGCTAAAACCAGCGCAGGTGTCCTGAAGTTTCAGATGGTTAACATTCCTCAGCTGATGAGCCAAATAACTTTAGCTGGATGAAGGCAGAGTAGGTGTTTGGCAAGGCCACATTGTTAGAAGGGTTGTATTTTGATTTGTAGACCTCTTGTAAACAGAAGCTCCTATGCAACCAGGTAGACAAGGAATGCAGTTGCACGGAATGCAATACTTAATTACCCATGCCATTAAAAAAGTTTGGTTTGTGACTTTTTTATTGGCTAATTGGAGGTCAATTCTGGAAGAAGCAAGTCTTGTTTCTCACCTTCTTCCCTCCTCCTCCCCCACAGCTAAACTAACTCAGCTTACTGCTGAATTTAGAGGGCTTTGCATTTGAAGTTTCATTTTTAATGATGGTGAGCACCTGCAGTCTCCTAACATGGGTGCAAGATGTGGGAGTTGCTTAGCTGGGCGAGCAGGTCTATAACTCATGGGAGTGTTTATTTGGCATTTAAGCTCTCCTCACTGGTAGCTGATAAGGATGTCCTGTGTTGGACTCAAGTCCAAGGGATTACAAATGATCCTGTGGAAGACCTAGGGTGAATGCCAAGTAGTCTGTGCTGTCAGTGTGATGGTATATTACAAATGCAGCTTATCCTCACTCCAGCACTCTGTCTGGGGCCTAACGGGTCAGGTAAGCACAAAGGGGAGAGGAAATCTGTGGCTAAAGCTCTAACTGGAAGGCAGATGCTAACTTTCAAAGCTGCCACAGAAGCAGTTCCTGACTGGTAGCAATCCTGTGTCCTTTTTGCTGTGTCTCAGCCTGAGGCTGCCAGGGAGGTGTCGAAGGTTTCTTGGCCCCTCTTTGCAACACACCTCCTTCATTAAGTTCTGCATCTGCAGAAACCAATGTTACTCGGACCCAATCAAAAACTTCACTGAGAAAAAAAAGCTGGGCTTGGCTGGTGAGACATTGTGTTGTGACACTTTCCATGGAAATATATATAATGAAGGCAATTTATGCACCTCTGTTGTACCTGGTAATGTATATACACATTTAACACAGGAGAAATTGCCTGCTTCATGGGGATTGAGGGCTGTTTGGCAAAGTAAGCACTCTGCCATCAAATGAAGAGATCAACTATGCTTCCCAGAGCCAGCAAGCCTTTGTTATATTTAACCCAGCAGTTTTCACACTGGGAGAATAAGTACACTCTTTATATCTCATTTCTGTGCTGGGTGCCATGTTGCATTGCAATTGCAACAGAGGTGATACGTTCCCCATTAACACCTTTACAGGCTGCTTAGCACATCTGAGGCTCCTGGAAGGTAGGGGAGAGGAGAGGGAGGCAAAAGCAACTGCAGAGCTTGGAGCCTCTGGTCCTGGCTTTCTAACCAAGCTCTCCTCCCTTCCCTGGCTGGCTTTCTGACCTCCTTTCAGCCCTGCTGGTGGTGGAGCAAGTATAGAGTTGAGTTCACTCTTGTATGTTAGGAGTGGGTGAAGAGACGAGCAAATGGAGGAAGAGGTGCAACATCCCCATCTAAGAAGTCTGGGACAGCTCTGGAGGCTGAAGAAGTGCTGTCCTGCCCTTTGTAGGGCTTGGCTTTGACCAGGGTGGTCACCACTTTCTCTCAAGCCACCTAGTTCGGACTAGGATTGACCTTGGTAGACCAAGACTGAACCACAGCAAGCTGAGAAGGAAGCTCTAAGCTCTGTGGTTGCTCTCATGTCCTCCTTCTCCCCCACCCTCTGGTAAGTGCTGCTCCACTGATGTGGTGCCCTGTGCTTAGCAAGGTTGGGGATAGCACTGCTCCCCTAGGGAGTGTTTGGGGTCTGCTCAAGGGCTGCTTTCCCCAGAGCAGAAAGATGTGAGAGGTGCAATGCCTCAGCCTGGAAGAGGTTTTCTAGGCCTGGGGCTGAGTGTTGGAGCAGGGAAGGGAGACCAGTTAGGGCATGGGGATGCTGAATCTCCTTCTCACCCCAGAGATGATTTGTACCCTCAGGCAGGGCTGAGGCACACTGCTGTAACAGCATAAGCAAAGGGGACCTCAAATGTCACACTGCTCATTATTTCTTTGTACCCTGGGGGAAGGTGTAGCACCCGAAGTCTTCAATTAACATTAATCAACACCCCTTTTCCTCATGGAGAGCCATGAGTGGAAGCTGACAGGGGAGAAGGAGCAGAGTTGGAGTGTGCAGATCTTCTGCTGGTGGCTGCACAAGGGGCACTGAGCAGTGTGGCACAGGGGCTTTGCAGCCCACTCCTCTATCCCTGGGGGAGGAAGGCCTGACTGTTGCAAGATTACTGCTGAGCTATTAACTCTGCTTTCTATCCCTGGCAGAGTGCAGAACAGTCCTTGCAGCTACCTCCGGCCCTGAAGAGGGTAAAGGCTTCCCTGTCCCTCCTGTCTGTCCCGTAGGATATCTGGTATGAACAGCTCTGTTTACAGGTGTACATGGAGAGTACAAAATGCTTTACAGGAGCAGGCTTATAGCATAAGTCCATTTTAAAAAACAGGGCAAACTGAGGCATGCTATTATAACAATATGATCAATATGTTAGCAAGCCTGAAGAGTGTAGACCTTGCAGGCTTTCCCGATCCTAAGCAGGGTTAGGAGGTTACCTGGAGCAGAGTTAGGAGGGTACAAGGGGGTTAAACATGTCACCTGTATAGCAAAGGCAGTATGCGTGCCTACTGAAGCCTAGGAAGGGGTGCGTATGCAGATGTGGAAAAGAGGTAAGATAGCAGGGTCTGGAAATTACTGTACGTAGATGGCTGGCCAGATGCGTGTTGCAAAGGACAGCATGTGTCCTGGCTGATAGAGAATTGCTATCTGAGAAATGGGACTTGGGGCGTGGGGTGGAAATAGGGGGAATGCTGGCAGTTTCATTTCGGGTTAATGAAAATATGATTAACAGTTGTAATTAACTGATGAAATGGTGGCTAGTTCTCTGCCCCCTCCTGATGATTTATGAGGTGCAGAGACTGCCTGTGTCCATGGTTCCTGCTTATGGCAGCACTCTGCAGCATCTCAAACTTCCTGCCTCTAACTCAGGCCTGGAGGGGGGTTTCCATGGCTCTTGCTGCTGAGACTGGAGTGTGGAGCTCCCCTGCACCCCAGGCTTGCTGACCCTGATCGCAACCCTGCCTGGCTGGGAGGTTTAATAGCAGCGAATGGCATGCCGGGAGTGCTGAGGCAGGAATTGAGAAGGGATGTTGACCTGACAGAGCAGCTGCTCAACAGCAAGGCTGAGAGATGAAGCCTTGACCACAGCCCACAGAGGGCTGGGGACTGAGCTGATCAGGCACCTGGATGAGATGGCATTTCCTGATGTCAGGGGCTGCCTATGGATCTTATTGTGTGCCCTAGAACTGTAACACATGCCAAGCCCCAGAGACCAGAGGGGCTTGGGGTGTGCTCACAGGTTTGAACTGATGTCCCAGGTTCACACTGTGGGCTAGGCTGGCTGAGTTTTTATAAGTGACTGCCTCTTTAGCAGTGCTTCCAGACTCTCTTCCTTATTCCCCCAGTGCCAAGGTTATATTGCTTGAAGGGGGTGTGTGGGGTGTGATCCAGCACATGTGGGTGGCATCTCACCAGCCACAAAGTGCTGAACTGATGCTGCATCATCTGCTGAATTAGTGCCCCTCTCAGTAGCACATTCATTGCAAGGTCACTACTGCAATGTACCAAGAGTGACGCTCCCTGCCTCTGTCTTGTCCAGGCATTGGTTAATAGACTGTATAAAACAGGAATAAAAGTACCCATGGAGCTGAACTTGCCAATTTAAAAATCTAGGTAAATTTGTACAAGTATGTGGGAACAATACTAGAGGAAGGCACTGTATGCATGAACTCCTACTGTGAGTAGGGCAACTGCATGGGTGACAAGGAAACAACTTTCTTTTGTTTATTCCAGTATGAGGGTAGCATTCGTCCCTACAAATGAAGACAGATGGCACTTCTGGTGCATGTGCCCAAGGCAGATCAGAAACTGGTGCTCAGTCCCATCTGAATAGCTATTGCTTTCATGGGAGTAATTGTTAAGGATGTGCTTTTTGCTGTAGAGGGGAAGAACACGGCAGGTGAACTATATTTTGTTTGTCTGATTGCATATGCATGATCTAAAAAAAGTGACTATCCATTTCTCTAAGGATACCTGATGAGCATTAAAAATACAATTACAAGAATAATCAGGTCAGACTTCAAACAAATACAGGGAAGCAAATCTGTTGAAGAAACAGATACCCTGTTATGTCACACTTTGTCTGAACAGTTCTTAAAAGCTGATCGTCCTCTTGGAGATCAAAACAAGGTTTTTCAACCCGCTTGCCCACAAGCTGTGAGTAGCCAAGGAGTTCTAATGGCAGAGAAAAGCAAACCCCATGATTTTATGGGGCCTCTCCAGAGCGCCATGCAGGCTTTCAGAGAGGGCCTGTACCTATGTGGCTTATGGTGGGTGCAAACACAGGGTTAGGACCACAGTGGGTTGGTGGGGGGGGACTACCATGAGGGCAGTGAACTGACCTGTCTTCCAATGGGCCCTGCTGCCTGCTTGGCAGGGAGAGTTTAAAGGAGAGGCATGAGCCTGTTCTAGTGAGCTTGTGGTATGTCTGCAGTAGCATAAGCTGGCAAATGCTTAGTGCTAAGCTGCTGTCTGGGTATGGTTGAGACCTGCAGGGGTGAAGCTTGTTTGTGCTGAAGCTCGCTCTTCCAGCAGAGCCAGGGTTAGAGGTGCTGCCAGCTGTCTGTGGGGTGTTAACACAGGTGTGGGGAGACTGAATTTCCCTATCCCTCAAAAACAAAGTCAATGATTTCTCAGATGTCCAGCTGGGACAGTTGTGTAGGAAGGGAACTTCTGCAGATCTGCAGTTGCTGGGTAGAGGTTTAGTCCCCTGGTTTTGGTCCTTACCTTGCTGGGTAGGTTTGCAGGCTGGGGCCTGTCTGGGGCAGCAGAGCTTGTAGCTCAAACCCTAACTCTACTGAAAAGCAGCAACTCGAAGAAGGAACTACCCACAGCTCAGCTTGTAAAAAAAAAAAAAAAAAATCCAGATACACAAAAATGCCATCTTACAGTCACTTTACCTGCAGAGGGACACTTTCATGCATCACTGGGATGCAAATGCTTGAATAAGCTTCAGTTTAAAATGGAAGTTCATTTGGGAAAGCAGAGGTCTCCCATGGACATGTCCACTTACCAGAAATGCACTGGTTGATCTGAATGGCTGTGGCACATGTCTGCAGGTAATACTGTAATTGCTTTACAGCTTTTCTTAGCATGTGAGCAAGTAAGCCTAGCAAAGACACTCTGGGAACCATGTGTTAAGGGCTGCTAGAAGTGCTGTGTAAAAGGTGGGGGGAGGGGGGAGAGCCTCTCCGAGAAGACAAGACTGTGTCCATTTAACTAGAGAGCTTGGATTTTCCTGGAGTCCAGTGAGTGGCTCTTGCATCAGTCTCCTTCCTTAGGAACCAGGCACTGGTGCTCTGCAGAAATTCCCAGGGAGCTCCCTGCCTGCTGTTTGATTACTTCTCTGCAGGAATAAATATGCATAAATAAAACAAGCTGTATCTTTGTACACCCAGATCACTGCTGCTTCTGCTCTGCAATGCTCATGTGGCAATCCGCTATCACCAGTGGAGGTGCAGAGGCTTCTAACAGGTGCTTTGGTCTGAAAACTGTATGAGTGTTTTGTGGCCGGGCTGAGGTGTGGCTCTCTGTAAGCTCTAGCACTTGCAGGGTGGGTGGGGAGGACGGAGGTCTCCCTGCCGGATGCTGCTTTGAGAGTCTGTTCTCCATTAACGGGGGTATGTTTATACCTGCCCGTGTGGACCCATCGCAGTCCCTGTGCAGGTGTCCCGAGAGCCCCTCTCCCGGCCCGGCCCCGCCGCAGCAGCGGCGCTTCCCTCCCGTGGCTGGCAGAGGGCAGCAGAAGCCGCGGAACCGCCGGCGGAGCCCGGAACGGGCCGGGGGCGGACGGCGCACCGGCGCTACCCGAGCGCTTGCCCCGCTGTCTCCCCGCCGTCAGCCCGGAGCCGGTGCGGAGGCACTTTTTTCTGCAAGGGTGTTGGGGACTGATCAGGGTCGTGGAGATGGGCAACGTCTGTTGCGGTTAGCCCGGCCTGTTGGGTGAGCTCCTCCACCGGATTCATCCAGTCTCCCTCCAGGCTCCTTCCTTGCACAAGGCTGCAGGCAGATGTTGTTAGTGCCAGCAATACCTCTTGCCCCGATCTCTGTGCCTGCTGAGAGGATCTGTGCTATCTGCGGTGGGCCTTCTGCTGGCATGTAGGCACAGAAAGCAGCAGGATCTCGGCTGGAGCAAATGCATTTCTGTGCCATGTCAGGAACTGGCCTCATAGCAGTGTCATTCCCCAGCAGGATTGTGGCCTGGCTGGCCTCTGGGACAGGCAGTCCTGGGACCAAGGCACAGTCCTGCCCCAGGCATAGGGATGGGAGTGTGACCAGCAAGGGCTGTGGGTAGAGCCTGAGAAAATAAAGAGGAAGTGCAGAAGGGAGGCAAGGGGGGGGAGGGGACAGGGGGGGAACTCAGTGATGTGGTGAAGAGAAGCTCTTGGAAATGTGGTGCAAACCTCTGGGCTCCCCTTGGTGTGCTGCTCCCTCACCACAAGCTAGGCAGGGCCCTGGGACACTGCCTCTTGGCCCCAGGGCAGCACAAAGAGGCTGGCCTGGGCTTGGCTCTGGATGGAGCTTTTTCTCTCCGGAGTAGTTGACTCCAGCCTCGCATTGATTTCCATTTGAGTCAGACACTTCTTAAAAGCCCCAGAGGGAGCTTGCACAGCATCTGTATCTCTGCAGTTTCCAGAGTGAGCATCTTGCCAAGTATCTCGGTGTGTCAATAGCTGAGGGAATCCCTCAGTAACCTCCTTTTTATGGATGCCTCTTTCTAGGTCTCCTGAAACAGGGTATTCTGGTGCTAGTCATTGCCAAAGGACAGCAGTCCCTTTTGGAAAGAGGTCCTGATCTGCACAGCCCAGTGCCACCCCAGATGTGGTTTTCCTTCCCTCAGTGTTTTAGGAAAATGTGCAGCTCTTCTCATGCAAGCTATAATCTCTCAATATCCGAGTAACTTTCACGCATGTTTAATCCCGCTGTAAAACACCTCTTGCGGATTGTGGTGGTGTTCCTTGGCCCTGTCCTCATGGCCAGGACCAAGTCTGGATCTGTTCCTTGCAGTACAGCAATCAGTGCACAGCACTACCTGGCTCTGGAGGCTCTGAGGTTTGTCTGTGAAGGGGTGAAAGCAGCTTTACTGTCTCTCTTTACTGTCTGTCTCATCACAGGGCTTTGTTTTGCAAACCGGTTGATATTATCAGCCCAGGTTAAAAAAAGTACCTTTAGCAGCAAGTACTAAACCCTCCTTTTTTTTTTTTTTAGAGGAATGTCTTAGCACAAGAGTTGAATCTGGTTCAAATGGGCGGTTTCTTGGTGAGAAATAGCCTTCTCTTTGAATTTTCTCATCCATTTTCACCTGACAAAGCTTTTTTGTTCTGATTTAATTTTTTATTTTCTAAGGGAAGACTTATCAGGCCTTTCCACCTTCCTCAAAGTGATGGAAGCCCCTCATAGCTTTTCTAGTTGCTAAAACATGAGTGAAGAAAGGACTACGGCAGTAGCTACTTGCTTAAATATTCAGACTTCTTTGTCACTCAGGTGAAGATGCAAGGATAAAAAGGAGAAAAGAACTGAAAAAGATTGTTCTGTTTCCTCTGAAAAATTCATCTTTCTTACTGCTGTTCTGGTCAGTAGAGAGCTTAAAGTGGAAATGTAAGACCTTGAAGAAAAATGCAGTTTTTCAGAAGTTTCATTTTACATTTTTAAAGTAAAAGTTGTTGTTTTTTCAAAAAGTAGAAAATCTAACAGAAAATATTTTAAAATTAAAAAGCTGCCAGCATCACATCCTTGTAACTCTGGTTCTTACTAGCAGGGCAGTGCTGAAACCTCGTGCAGCTGATGTGCAGTGAGGTCTTTTTGGTTCTTGGCAGCGGCTCCTCAGCTCCATCATGCCTTTGTACTGTGCCTCTTCCTTCTAATTCCCCTCTATCTCCTTCAAAGGGATTTGGAGCACCCTCACCTGCTGGCCTTGTCTGTATGCCCCAAAATCAATAGGAAAGCTGACCACTTGCTCCCGTTCCATGCCCCATGGAGGTGCTTTGGAGATGGAGTCAAGACAAAATGAAAACTAGCCCCAAAAAATCATCTAGGCTTTGGTGTGGAAACTCAGTGTGTGTGGAGGGGAAATAGGTCAGTTGTATCTCCCCTCATGTCAGGCCTCAGATAATCCTATTTCTAAATGTGTTAACCAGCATTCTGAGTGCAAGCTTGAGTTCCCTCATGCTAATGGATAGCAGGTGGGACTGAGGCAAAGAACTTTTGCTGGAGACAGCTGTATGTTGTGCTGCCATTTTATAAATGTCAGTGAGGACAAGGCTGCTATCAGTTTCCATGGGATAAACTTTATATAGGAGATAAGATAGTGGAAAAGAAAGTAGAGTCATGGGCGAGATCCTCCAAAGCTGGGATATAGAGTCAAAGAGCTTCGGCTTGCATCAAAGTAAACCACCTGACAAATGACTGGAATGGAAAGCAGTCTGACTCTGCCTGCGGGAGGCCCAGATGGGAAAGACTAAATTCACTGAAGAAACCAAGAGCTGCAAGTGGACCAGCCTAGCCTGTTGTGGTGGTTCAGGGGTTTCCAGGCACAGAAATGCCATGTTCAGAGCAGGGGCCAAACAGATGCCTGCACAGGTGACCACAAGTGTGGCTGTCTTACACTTCCAATTAGAAACATCACATGGAACGCAGTAAAGTAAATCCACATGATGAATGCTTTCTTGGCCAAGAGCAGTTTGCCATCTGCAGCTGTTCCAGATGTGTTTGCTGTGGGCTGGAGGCCAAGGCCAGCTGGCTGCTGATCTGTGAGGCTCAAGCCACAGCAGCAAGATGCAAGCCAGGCAAAGGCATCAGACAGCTGAAAATTACTCCCCAGAGTCTGTGGTGAGACCTCATTGGTATTGCAGTCATAGGAGAAGTTAGCAGTGCTTGCTGAGTGTGCTTTGCATGGCTTTTAGGATGCCTAGAGTCACTCTGATAGCCCTGCTTTCACACGTCTGCCTTCTCACCAAGAGATGCAAACATTTCCACTTACCCACCTTCCCTTTCCCCTAACCTCTACACTCTATATATCTTTTATAGCTATGGTTTTTAGAGTAAATGAAGTATTGGCTCTCAGGTCAGCCTTTTCAAGAAGTTGTACTTCCTTGTAAGCAGTCAAGCTTTTTTTGTGAACCTGGTATTCTCTACCTTGATTTAATTTGTCTTTTTGACCCAACTTTTTATCTTTTTTTTTTTTCCTAGCTTCATTTTTAACCTTCTGCTCTTTACCAAGCTTCTTTTTACTACGTATGCTGATGTTACTGGAATGTTCCAACAGTGAAGCCTGATGTTCAGGAGTTGGGAGATGAAAACTGATCTGCCTCTTTTACCTTACCCCACCCCATGCTGTGCATATGCATCAATACAGCCCAATTACCTGACCCCCATGGATCTTCTCTGAAGCACCTCTGCCTCATTGAGTGCACAGGATACCCAGTGCTTGCATTCATTGTGGCTCTTAGGTTTTTTTCTTTTGCCTATTGTAGGATCTGCTTCTTTGCTGCACAGTAGTACTCATCACTATTGTATCAGACTGCTTCACACATGGTAATGAATTTAATTTCACACCACCACTACTGGAAGACAGGTTATTTTTATCCTCTCTTTAGATTTGTGAGAATTGACATACAGAGCTTAAAGCAGAAAAGCAGTGAATGCTTTTGGCTGTCAAGCTAAAGATATCTAGGGTCATGATTTTGGAATACTTAACCCCAGAGGGCTCTCTGCAGTGCAGCTGCTCCTGAGTAACAGTAGTGGGTGCCTGGCACGTCTGTAAGGTAGACACAGGAGATCTCGTATACCTCTGGGAACCAAAGTAAGTGGCTCCCTATGGAAACTTGGGTTTGAGTGGTTCTGTTGGTATTCTGTAAGAGCCAGAGGCAGCACCTGCTCCCACGATGTGCCCTCACAAGATGAGCATCCTCTGTCTTTCTGCAGCTTTATAGCTATCTGCTATTTGTCCCTCATTATCTGCAACAAATAGCAGTTCCCTGTAAACAGGAGCTGCTGCTACTTCACTGGGCTAATTCAGTCTGGGATAGATGCATCTGACTGGTTGAAAGAGCTGGAGGTCCTGTAGTGAAGTAATAGGATTATATAATTAAACAGTATCATAATTTGCTGCTCTTATATCTGTATGTAAGGGCATCAGGGCTGCTCCAAATTCTGGCACTCCTGATTTGAGTGCTTGACTCTACAGCCTTGTGGGTATTGCTTCTGGAGAGGCTTCACAGACTGTTGGCAGCAGACACTTGTGGCCATAGCAGTGTTTATGGACTTTGGTCCCCGCCCCATATGCTTTGGCTGCTGTTTATGGCCCAAGGTCCTATGTCTTCAGCCCAGCATTTGACCAATATGGCCTTGTCTCAGTTGTTCCTACCTCCCCAGCTGGTCCCGACATCCCTGACTTGACAGGTAGAGCTGGCAGCCAGTGAACTCCCTCTTGTCCCTTTTAATCTGGAATTGCTACTGTGCATGTTCAGTATGTGCTTATGCCCTTGTTTTCAAAGGGCATTCAGAAAGGTTGCTTGGGGGCTGAGTGGAGTCCAACTCTCTGCATCAGTATGGGAAATATTTGTTTCTTTGTCCTTTGCATTTCTGCTTCTGTTAATATGGGTGTTGGCCAACACTTTATGAGGGATGATGATGAGCAAGGCAAATATGGACTTCAAACAATACCATGTGATCATTTTCCTTGTGGATAGATGCTTGGTTGGCTCAGCAACACAGCTACAGAGCACGTGTGTGAGCAAGAAATGGGAGAGGAATGCAAAAGAAAAGGAAGGTGGCAGTTCTTGCTGGAATATGTGACTAATTGCTGTGCTTTGAATTCAGGGGATTTAAGAAATGCACAGGACAGAAGCTGATTAATTAGTGGTGATGTCATTCTATTAGCAATTCCAGGGCAGGCCAGCTGAAACATCACCTTTGGATGTAGATATAATCTTCAACAAAGTAAACTGCATTAAAGAGGTTTATAATGAGTAGCAACTTCAAGACAGACATAGCAAAGCTGGAAATGCTGCCACTGTCAGGGCAGGGAAAGGGAGTTTGCCTTTTTGTTTTGCAACTTGAGAGGAGAGTGTGTCTGTGCCTCTCTGAGGGTGGTCACTTAGGCTCTCTGAGTATATCTCTGTCCTGGAGAGGTTGCAGCTTCACCCAGTTATCCTACTGCTCAGCAAAAGCTTTTCTGCAGCACGCCACTCCCTGGCTTCCTTGGCATCTGAAGACTTCTTCACTAAAAGCTTTTTGTAGCTTTTGAACTTTTCAAAGAAACCCACACAAAAAAGACCCCAAAGCTCCCCTCTTTCATCCTTAGGAAAGGGTGAAGTTTTGCAAGTACCTTGTCTTCGTCTGCGTGCAAGGCTGGGAGGCTGTGCTTCATTGCCATGCCCTCCAGCAAGAGACTTGAATTTGGATGAATCTTTTGCAGATTCCCAAAATGGCCCTTTGCTAAAAGTGGGCAAAAGTTTCCCATTTTATCTGGGGACAAAGCTTCCATCATTGCCTCCTAATAGTGCTGAAGTAAAAAACTTGGGAGGACTTGTCTTCTTACAATGGTGTGCCAAAGCCCTTTCTGCCTGGGGGCTGCTTTGGCTTTGTGGAAAAAGGTAGAGAGAAGCAAGGGGCTTCTGGGGTTATTGGGGTGAAGTAGGGTTGAACCTCCTCCTCCTTCCCCAGCCTCTCTTCAGTGCCGTTTCCTTTGCTGATGTGTTCTGCTTCCTTCTCACCTGATTTTTTTCCCTCCTCTTTATATGCTTTTTTCAATTTTGAAATTGGCAGCTCCTCTGTTTCAGATCCTCTTCAAACTTAATTAATGTGCTGCTTATTCCCTCTTCCAGATCGGTAATTATTATATTTAATAAGACCAGATCTAGTCCTGATCTGTGCATTACCTCCTGCTCTCTCAACACTTTCCAGTTTGCCATGACCTTACAGCTTACAGTAATTCAATAGCACATCAGTCCATGTGAAAAGGTCCCTACCAATCTGGTTGGAATGGCTTTCTTTTCAAACAAAGAACAAAAATATATCAGACCTAGGAAAAGAGACCTCTGCTTGTGCTATTAAACAGAAGGTGGAAAGAGAAGCTGCTGTAGTGGTACTTTTCCTGCCGCAGCTCCTGGCACCTTGGATGGCTCCAGATCTGCAATCCACAAAGCAAGGTCTGCTCTCCTGTTCCTGGCAAAACATGTGAGCCTGCTCCCTCTGTGAAACCTGATTGTCAGCTCCTGGAATTTAGAAAAGCTCTTTCTTTTCTTTCTGCCTTCCTAATTATCATCTCTGCATCTGCAAATTATCAGGTTTTCATCAAAATCTTGGGGGTTTTTATGTGGAGAAATTTCCACTTATGAAAGAAAAAAATGTCCTATTGAAAACTTCTGGCTGGGGACCTTTCAGATTTGCTCCAGAACATGTGCCTTACTAAACACCACCTCCACAGCCTCCCTCCAGACAAGGGAAGCTATCTTGGGGTTGCATATCTAATGCCTAATGCTTCCCACTGATCACTTACCCTTTTGTATAAGAAATGTAACCAAGTAGCCTGATTAACTGGGATTGAAGGAATTAAGCCTGTGTTTGTGGAGATAACGATCAGTGAGGTCTCTTTTAACACACTCGTTACTCTGGGCTTCCTTTGATTGGCATATCAGCAGCTACACACCATAAATTACCTTGATGGATTCCCCTGTGCATCTGAATTTAAAAGAGATGAGGCAGAGGGTTATTTTAGTTAATATTCCAGTGTGTGATTTGCCAGGTGCTGTGCAGCTTCTGTCTCGATTCATAACCTCTGTTCTTTTACTTCTAAAGCCCTGTCCATGGAATTAGCACTGCAGCTGCCCTTGAACCTGCCTCTGGGCTTTCTGTATCTCCCATACTCCTTGACCCAAGTCCTTTCTGCCTGGACCATTCCTTAAACAGTATATGCTCATGATGCCTCGAGGAGGGAGCAAGTGCTGCAAGACTGAGGCAGTTTAATTACTGACACAAACCCTTGGCAGAACCTAGCAGGTTCTCCCAGGTGACCAGCTGGGGCTGCTGGCATGGATCCTGGAGAGAATTAACTAAAGAAGTGTTCCTGGATGCATGTGGGTCCACAGCAGAAATTTTGGTGGTCCCCACTGCAGCCCATTAGCAGTGAAGTGAGAGGCTGCCTTCCTCAGATTAGAAAGCACTTGAGGATGTCATTTACTCAGGCAGATTTCCCAGCTGACTGAGCATTCTTATTGCACTAATTACAAATCAAGAGGGTGGCATGTGCAGTGGCTCCCAGACAGGAAGAGCTCTCCTCCCTAATGGTGGGGCTGGCTGGACTGGGAAAGGCAGAATGGATCCTGCTAATTATTATCCTCTCCCCTCCTATCAGTTGGAACAAAGTAAAGCTTGCTCTAGTAAATCCTGCAAAGTTTGATGCTCAGAGGCTGCAGCTGGTGCCTTCTAACATCTGAGGCTGAAGTCTAGCCCTGCAGGTGAAGTGTATCAGCACTGGGGATAACTCAGAGCCAGGACCCTGGCTTAGACTGGCTGCTGCTTTGGAGTCACCTGAATAGCCCAGTACCTGGGACTAGGGACACATATGAAGGAAATAACTAACCTGAATCTTTGATAGGTGTCTGACCAAGCCATTGTAGGACTGTCTTGTTCTGACTGTTTTCAGCCAGCGTGGGAGGGAGAAGACTTAGGAAAAGTTGCTGTTTCAGATTTCCAAGTATTGAAGTCTGGTGTGCTTTGGGATATGGAGCTGAGTGGAAGCAGTGGTGCTCATCACAGTCCAGCCAGCCTCGGGGCTTCCCTCTGTGTAGGGTTGTTCTGGGTCATTGAACTCAGCCTGTTATGAATATTGCTGGTTTGGGGGCAGTTACAGCATCTCTTTTCTCATTTTGAGTGTCCTTTGATTCCCTGGGCCTATGTTTTCCCATTTGGCTGAGGCTGACTGCATTTCCAGAGGCTCCATGTCCCATTGCCAGACAGCTGATAGCAGCAGCAGAACATCTGCCTGTATCTGTACCCTGTGGCTCTTCCTCCTGTGCATAGCTACTTTGCTCTGCCGTGTGCCTTCCTGTCGTCAAATGCACAACTCCTTTTGCTGCTTGTCTCTGATCTGTTTACACTAAAAAACCCTCCTGAAGCTGGTTGGCCCTAGGAGAGCACTGACTATTGGTGGTACATTTTAGTCACAACTACAGCTGGATTCTCCAAAGCACCGTGCCAGGAACAGCTCCCAGCTGCCTGCCCTGGGACCCGTAGCCTAATGTCTGTCTGCCTCAGTGTTGGCCCAGTTCTGGCAGGCAACTGGTGTAGTGGTTTCCAATGCACATGTCTGAAGGTGTTTCTGAAAGTAGGGGTCACCATCAATCCCAATGAAGTTAGAGATGGAGAGGACCTGGACTGATGGATAAGCCAGTCTTCCAGTATGCTTCCACCCCTGGTACTAGCTGTGCAGATGGTGTATGCACGAGAAGCTGTGGGAGACAGCCCTTGGGCTTTGAACTGCCCCTTTTTTTGTGCTTCACCGCATGCCAGGACAAGGCTAACATGTGAAACATTTCTGAGCAGTTCCTCCTTTCATTAACTACTGAGCTTCTGGCTCAGCCTCAGCTTCCCACACGGTGCCTCCAGGAACCAGCGGTTGGAGTGTCCTGTCTCTCCCAGCCACCACTCACCTTAATATCATGAAGAGTACTTATTAGCTGGGTCTCTGCTGTTTTGTTTCAGCTAATTAGAGCTGATGAGATCCACTCAGTGTTAGGCAGTTGCCTGTCCCTCAGCTTCCTGTGGTCCTTGTAAAGTTTACCAAACATGACAAGATATTAATCCTTTCAGGGACCATAGCACAGGCAATGTGGTGACATTTAGAGCTCTTGTTAAAGCAGCAGGTTCAGCTGAAGTCTTTAGAAAACTTCTGCTCTCCTGCTGACAGGCTCTATCTACAACCATATTGCATGGCTAACTATCCTGCTTGATGGAGAGGATCCTAAAATTGCTGTTTCAATGAAAGTACAGTCAGTCTCCAGATGCGGTAGGATCCTGAGTGCACCAGAGTTCATACTTCCCTTGGGATTTATTCTCCTAATGGCCTTTGTACCTGAAGCTCAGCAACAGCTTTGTGCCAGGAAGCTCACTGTTGTTTCATGTGCAGCTGTAAACTGAGCTCAGTTTATCAAGCTATGATGAGACCACGGTCTCCTTTGAGTTGACAAAGAAAGCTGAGGAAGGGATTTGGAGGGGAGGGAAGACCTGGAATAACATATTCCATGTAATATGAACATAGGGCATTTTCCAAACTCTTCAGCTAGTGTTGTCAACTCCTGCAATTTTTAGTGGGAATCTCCTCATATTTAGCCCTGTTTCAAGTTCCAGGTTTTGGCTTCATGCCGCTCTCCATTTCCTTTTGAAACAAAAAATGAGTTGACAGCTTTGTGGGTGCAAAGACAAATTCTGAAGGACCCTGGATCAGAAGAGCAAACAAGCAGGACTCTTAATGCCAGCCTTCCTAAGCACTTGATTTAGATGAGTGTTAGGTACCTAAATTGCTTAAGCATGTTTGGACTTGACAAGCATGCGCAATGTTAGAAATAGAAATGCTGAGGCATCTAAAACCTTATGACTCCACAGGGGGATTTTTGAACTGATGCTGCTATTGTAACTGCAGAAGAAGAAAGAAAGAGTGTGTGAACAGGTCTTTCTCTCCAGGTTTATTTTTGCTCTTTTGCTCCCCCCCCCCCCCCCAGGGGACTGCAGGACAAATAGAGTCTCTTTCAGGCCCATTAGCTTTTATGAATTTGTTCCACTGCCAGCATATAGGTTTTGAAATTCGAGACAGCTATCCCTGCTAAAAGAGCTCTGGTACTTCTCCATGTAGTTGGACCTGGCTTCTGGAGATTTACATGGAAATGTTTTTGTCATAGAAACAAGGCTCCAGCTCTTTGCTTTACCAGGATCTGTTGAGACACAGACCTCAAGCTCTGCAGTCTTCTGCAAGCAGGGTTTTTTAGCTCCTTAAGTTGTTGTGTGGGTATACATGCTGAGCATCTATGTAAAATGAAGATATATAGCTATCCCAATGCCCACTTCTGGATTTCCTTGGGCATGTCTAAGCTACCAGTAAAACCCCAGATATACTGCAGCTCCTATGTCAAGCAGCAAGGATTATGTGATATTGTGTAGAAACACCATGTTGTGCCTCAAGCATCCCTTGGTATTATATAGAGAGAGATCAGGACCCCTCAGGGAATGTGGAAAGGTGAGAAAAAATCATCATCTTCCACTAGTGCACATTAGACCTGTCTGTTTTGTCATGGATTGTGTCTGTGACTTCAACTGAACCATTTGATAACTCTGCCTTAGCCCATCACCTTCCTCTTCCCACCAGCACAGCCCTGCAACGCTCTAACGGCTTCTAAAGATGATGCTTCCTTTCTCGCTTACTTTGCCAGGCTTCTGTAGACTAAACTTCTGGTGGTGGGAGCCACCTTTGCATTTGTGTTGCCAAGATTTAGCCCCAAGAAGTGACAAACTGCGTAACATGTAGGATACAAAGAAAAAGCTCTCTCCATTTTCTAAGTCTAAGGTTTAGAAGTGGAGAGTTTCAGCAGCAAGAACACATTTTTGCTCTGTGTTTGAGGGGGTTAAAAGAGCAGCATGTCCTGCAGCCCCTTCCCAATGCCACAGTGAAAAAGTGAGTGGGAAAGTCTGCTTTTGTGGGGACCAGCAGATTCTTACCAGTCACCTACTTTTAATTCACCAGCACATGTGCAATAACAGCCAGTGGGTTTACTGGTAAGGTGGTGCCCAAAGGACAGTCCTGATGAGAGAACACTTCAAAGGGGAGCCTTGCGTTTGAACTGTGCTAGGGGAAACGTTGTTCTTGAGCTGTTTCTGGATATCAGGGACAGCACAGCATTTTAGGTGTCTCTCTGTTCCCTCCCAGTACGCTTTGAGGGCTTCACCATAGACAAAGAGGGAAGGGGGCTGCCTTACCATGGGGGAAGGAGATGCTGCCTTTCTGCCTCAGCCCTGTGCTGTGCCTCTTTGCTGGGGGCTGGCCCAGGACTCTGCTCCCTGCCCAAAGGAGGAAGAGCACCAGCTCATCGCTGGTTTGTATGGGTGGCTCCCATTTGCTTGCAAACTGGGAAAACCACCAGCTTTTTGATACTGTTTCTTCAGATGACTGTTAGACTTTTGCTTGAGGGGTGCAAACATGGTACCACGGAGGGCAAACAGCATGCCTGCTTGGGACAGCCCCAGTGGGGAGGCTGGGACAGTGGCAGCAAGGCTCCCAGCAGCATGCAGGATGAGCGGTGACCCCCGTCTCTGACCGAGGACGCAGGTGGGTGGTTGATTTATGGCCAAGGCAAGATAGGGGTCTCTGAGTTAAGCTGTAGGCGAGTTGCCATGGAGATGGGCTAATAAAGCACCAGGCAGCAGCCGGCTCTGACGCTGCTACGGTTGCAAGAAGCAGGCGGTGGGGAGAAGGGGCAGCTGGCCCAGTGGGGATGGAGAGTGAGAACAGGGTAACACCAGGAGAATGGGGCAGGAGTTGGATCTGTAGGACTGTTGAGATGGCCCTGGGTGCTTTGAGAGAGGAAGGGTTGATGGGAGAAGAGAGCCCCCTTCTCCCAGCTCTTTGGGAGGAGGGTGTCAGCATGGTGTTCCTTGGCGGTGAGTGGGAACAGCAACTTTCAGGGAAGGGGTTGGACCCCTATGCAGCCAGAGTATCTTTTGTTCTGGTCTCCTGCCTGCATCAACCACCTGTCTGCTTAGTGACTGTAGGCTGGCTGCTTCCCCCAGCAGCATGAGAGGGCCTCAAAGTGGATGTGGATGTCAGCTTGCACAGCCCACCTCACACAGGACTGGTGCAAAGGACTCTGCTGTGCTCAGGGTTAGCTTAAGTGTGGGGAAAACTTCCTCCGCGTCTCCCTCAGCATGCTGCCCTTCTGCTTTTCAGCAGTGGGGAAGGTCACCTGTTCCCTGGCTTGGTCCTCCGTCCCAGCCATTGCAATGTAACTACAGCCAGCTACTTTGGATGCCGAGTATGGGTGTTGGGTGGGATGAATGGGGATGGCATGGACTTGCCTCCAAAAAGGTGGGTATACTGGAGCTGTGCTGCACATCCCTAAGCACTTGCTCCAGCCTGCACCATCAGAATGGACCCTCCTGCTTTGCTGTAGTAGGGGGTAAGTAAGTCTGCAAACCCATTCAGTTCAAGGGCACTGTAGCATGGACCTAAAACTAAGCATACTTTTATTCTGGTTAGTTGAGCAGGCTGATGGGAGGGAAAGGCTTAGCTAATTATTTGCAAGGTATTGCCAGGCTGCTGTACTTCCATTTTGAGAGATCACTCTTCAGTAATATGGTGACAGCCATATTTTAACCTTGATCACTGTAAGGGTTTTGCCTCAAAGCCATCAGCTCCTGGAGTGTGCCAGGATTCAGGCAGATGTTCCAGCAGGTAAAGGGGGGTGGTGTATATATTTTAAGAAGGAAATAAAATGCCTTATGATGGAGTGATGCATTAAAAGATAATTGCTTACAGGTTTCACAAGATGTTTTTATGCCTCCTAAATTGATGGATGTATCCACAGAGACTGATGCTCTTAGTGGAGGGTTACCTTCCCTTCTGAACAGAGCAGAGATCAAGACAATTCCAGGTAGCTAATGCCAGCTATTGATAACACTACTCCTACCCTCCAAAGAAAAGGTTGTTTAAAGCTGGACTTCTTGAGCTAGCTAATGCCTTCTTCCTTGGCCAGAGCCTCTCCCCCCACTCCTCGACAGCATCCCCTGTTGTTCAAAGCCATCCTGTGCTACTGCTGAATAGCCCTTGTGTCCTTAACTCTGTCATCATGCGCTATCCAGATGGTAGGAGTCCTCCACTCCCTTACAGGTCAGTTGGCTTTTGGCACTGGCTGGGATGAAGGACGCTTCCACTGCCTCTGTCGTTAACAGGGCCTCCCTTGATGTCTCTACAGGGCTAGCTGGTGGGGCGAGCCAGCCAGCCTTTATTGTTGCAGCCAAACCGTAAGGGGCACAGATCATGCCAGGCTTTGGATACGGTCTGGTGCAGCCTCTATAATCCAGGAGGGATTTGACTGGTGGAGATTTTGATTATTGCGGTTTGGCAGCCAGAAGCAGGTCTTGCTGTGGTGCGCAGGTGCCCGCTCTGCCAAGGATTTGCATGAGCTGATATGGTGTGGATCAGCACATCCAGAGGGGTGGAAAGGGTTGCAATGTGCATGTCCACTGACCTCCTCATTTAGGGTGCTTTTTAGGTGCTGTATCTCTTTCTCGGCTCGTAGCAACTCACTGTTCATGTGAGTAATTCCTTGTCATTCCTTACCTTGTGCTTTCTTTCCTGTCTGACCCCAGTTATGGCCACTTCCCCCACCTTTGTAAGGAGAACTTGGCATGTGGTGTGGCTACAAGGGGAGGGATTTCATTTGATTTTTAGATTCTTGGAAAAACTTTTCCAATAAAGGGCCTCGTGCCCAAGACTATTTCAGGCTGCTGGCAGTGTCAGAGGAGACATCTGAGTGGAGGAGGCAGTCTTTGGAGAAGGCATCTCAGAGTGGAGTGAGATATGTTGCTCCTGGGGAATTCTGTATGGCTGTGGCTCGTGGATGAACAGGCCTCAAGAGAAAAATGGTTTCCATTGCCTGTGACTATTGTTAGCACTACTTAAATCTGTAAAACTTGGAATGTTCTTCAACATGAGCCATTTAAAATCCTGAGTCATTTCTGTCTCCGGATATGCTTGTCTCGCTGATTCTGTTTCATGCCTGTTCTCATATCCAAGGCAGTTCATGCCAGAAGCTGAGTCAGTTTGGAAAGGAGGAAGAACAAGTATCAGGGCCTCTTCTGCTCTCAGCCTCCAGGCAACCAATGTTCTTGGGTCAGGCAGGTCCTGTGTCTGGTCCCACTTCTGGGCATGGTCATCTCAGTGATATTCTCCAATGGAGTGTTGCCTTCCGGTGGGAAGACGGTGGACTAGATCCTTGGGGCTTTTAGCCAAGTGAATGGCTGTGCCTTGGGACTCCCTCTGAGCTCCTCCCTGTTCCCTTGCCAATGCTTTTGTGTTCACAAGCATATAAATCAGGAACGGAAGATGTGCCTTGGAGCAAACTTAGATGTAAGCAGAAATTCAGTGTAAATAAGTATGGCCAACTTACATTGCTCACGGGGCTCTTCCTTAGCTGACCGTGCTTTGAGTAGGAAGTTGGACTAGATGATGTCCTGAAATCCTTTCCAATGTGAATTTTCCTATGATCCTATGATTTGTCCCAGTTGGGGAGACCAGCAAAAAAGCTCCTCTGCTGGCATGCGCACACAGCTGTCTTCTTGAGTGATGCTTTACATTATGGCAGGAGGAATTCAATGTAGAAACAGACTTTTTTTTAAATGGGACCAGCCCCACACCATGTACTGGTTGCTGTTATTCATGTATGAGCTGTCTAAGGACAATTAAAATGTTGGCTGTCCACATGAGATCTCAAAAGCAAGGTCCCTGCAGCTCAGGCAAAGTATCTTTCAGAGATCAGAAAATAATAACTTGAAGGCCTTGTTGCTGATGCTTCAGAATTGTCCTGTGAGTATTTAATCTCCATTGTCTAGGGTTGGTTGTGGTTTTGAGGGCTGGAGCATAGAGTTTGTGGTAGCCACGAAGTTCCTGTGAGAGAGCCAAGTGTTGCAGTAACACTAAGGACTCATGCTCCTCTGGTCTAAGAGATGTCAGATTTGACTGGGGGGGCACTGTCTTGGACTAAGCTTAGTTTTTGCCCAAGATGTTGGTCTTCAGATCTTGTGAGGCTCATCAGGTCTCGCCTATGGCCCCTATTCAGCAGAGGAAAGCAGAACTCTGCTGGCATTTGAACTGCTGCTAACAGATGTAAGTCTGGAAACCTGGATTAGTAAAGCCCATGCTCAGATCATAAGGAGCTGAAATTCTGCTTTGAAAGAGAGCCTATGCTCTCTTCCTACTGTCCAGAAACAAGTCATGATGAATACTCCTACCTCACCAAAGTCGGGATGGCTGTGGTCTGTAGGGATAAGGTAGAACAGTGATTGTGCCCAACTTTCTCCTGGAAGCAAGAACTGGGTCAGTTTCTGATATCAAAATGCAGAGAACTGACAGTTAAACTGGATTTAATCACTTGTGCCTTGAGGGCCCTTGCTCTGAAGTAAGTTTGCATGTTATTTTAAGTATTCAAAGCCAAGAGTATCTTAGAGGAATTTTGGGGTGTTCAGTAATGCCTGCAGTTACAATCCTTTATCTGATCCCGCATCCTCAGTGGTGGAGTAATGGTTATGTACCTTGGAGTCACAGCTGCGGCTGAGCCTTGCAGTGCGTGTTTAACAAGGAGAGCTCTGCAGGGACAATATATTTTGAGCGCGCCTTACTGTCAGCTTTCGCCTTCCCAGCTTTACCGTCGTGTGGCTCCGCAGAACCTCCAAAGGCCAGCCAGCTCTGTCTCATTGCCCTTCCTCTGGGATTCCCGCGCTGCCACGTTGAATCTGCCCTTGGTTTCACTGCCTGCTCCTTGCTGCGTTTTAACCTCTCCTCCTCACCCCCCCCCGCCTTCTCCGCATTTGTTTTCCTCTGCGTGCCGTTCTCTTGCGATATAAACCTCGGCAATTCCAAGTTGCGGGCCAAACTTCCCTGCCCCGTCGGCAGACCGGGGGATTCGGCCAGGCCTTGCAGCGAGGAGGCGGGCTGGCAGGAGCGGGGGCGCAGCGCAGCCCTTGGGTTGCTGGCCGCCTCCTTGCAGAGCACCAGCGCCTCGGGGAGCTCCCCCCTTCAACAGGTAGACGCTGGGAGCAGCCAGCCTTGCTCCGCTCATCCTCCTGCGCTGGAAGGATGGCGGGGGCTGCCGCGGTGCCGGGAGGCCGGGGGTGGCGGCCCCAACCCGGGGCAGGGAGGGCGGCAGCGACCCCGCCCCGCCGCCCGCGCCGCGGGGAGGGCTGCTCCGCACAAAGCGGGTGGGTAAACCCTCCTCCGGGGCGCGGGGAGGAGGAGGAGGAGGAGGAGGAAGGCGGGGGGAT
>NW_010972698.1:197254-301098 GCF_000737465.1 Haliaeetus leucocephalus | reverse complement strand
AGTGCGGACCCCCCGGCCGGGGATGGGGCTCCCGGGTGCTGCGCCGCCCCCGCGGCTATTGTCCACGGGCCGGTGAACAGTAGGGGGAGCAGCGGCCCCGCGGGGGAAGGGGGGGGTCTGCCCTGCTCGCTTCCCCCGGGCAGGGGGGCTCGGGAGGGCGGCCGCGGCGTCGGGGCATCTCCGCTCCCGCAGCAACTCCGGAGCGTGTTGCTCCGGAGCAGAGCGGCCGCCTGAGCCGTGCCGGGGTCCCCCCCCGCTGGGGACCCCCGGGGCTGCAGCCCGCCCGCCTGGCAGTGCTGGCTGGAGAGCGGGGAGAGGTGTAAGCGGCCGCGATGGAAGATGTCTGGACGAGGACAATAGTGAGCCCCGTTCCTAGGGCCGGATGGTGAATGCAGCGGAAGGGCTGAGCAGGGAGAACGGTGTAGTAAAGCAAAGTCAAATTTCCCCCTGAATCCTGCAGCCAGGCCTAATGGGCACTGATGCTGTGTCGGGGTGGGGAGGAAAGGGGGGAGGGGAAAAGGAGTTTGGGGGGCTGCAGTCTCTGAGGCTGGTATGGGAGGAAAGGGAAAAGAGCTCCAGATCTTTCCTCTTCCCCCCCAGAGTTACTAGGACTGAGATACGGATCATTAAAAAGGAGTAGCGTAATGCAATTAAGCGTTAGACAGTCCCCACTGCAACACTTATCCATTGTTCCTCGCTCAGCCTTCCGCCAGAACAATTCTCATCTGGACAAGAGAAGTATAATTGAACAAATAGTTCATTTCCCTGGCCAATTGCATCCGTAGTCTCTCCCCTGAATCTGCTGCTGACTGGCTGCAAACGCAGCAGCGTCCTCAGACAGAAACGGAGAACCGGGATCCTCCGTGAGACTCCCGCTGTTGTGGGCTAGCCGGCCAGAGCAGCACTGAGTAGCTGCTCACCTGAGTTGTTCTGACGGCAGCAGCAGAGCAGGGTTGCTCCCTCACCTCTTGGTCCTCTTAGCTTCCTTGTGGGGAGTGTGAAGAAGAAAAATAACAGGTGGTGATGCAGGTCCAGCCTACAACTAGAAGACACTACATGTGGCTCAGGCAAGTCCTCTCCTTTCTGTAGTCTATCGCTTAACTTTCTCTTTACCCTGGAGGATAAAGGATTTCAGGTGGTTTTGAGGTGATGCTGGTTTGGTGGAGTTTGCCAGCCTGCCCTTCAGCCTGTGCCCGTGGTGGCCGGGTGCCCTGCAGCGCGTGCACACACATATGCACAGAGGCAGGAGTGCGCGAGCCCGACGTTCCTGCTCTTTTCTGAGAGACCTCTGAGCAGCTGGAGGGGTTGCGGCTGCATCTGGCCCCCTTGCCACATGCTTGGCTGGAGGCTTCGTCCTTTCCCCTGGAATCTCCTCCAGGTTCACAGCGTGCAGCAGAGCTCAGCGCATGGGTATGCACAGATGCATTGTCTGCACTGCTGCGAGACACGCTCAGCACTGGGAGGCTGCTGCTTTTCCTTGCTTCTGAAGCTTCTTAACACAAGTCTGCATCATGCAGCTTTCCTCCTGTTCTTTCGCCTTTCCTCTTTCTTCGTTGTCTGTAGACTGCTGCCTGTCCCACTTCATTCTCAGCTTCTCCTTCATCTTTTCCTTCTTAATCCATTCTTTCACTTCAATTTCTTTTTCTCGAAGTAAACCTTGCCCTCTTCAGCCTCCTCCTCTCAACACTGGAGAAGCAGCCCAGCCCGTCATCTCAGTAGGAGTATTCCTGCCAACTGTTTACAAAAAGTAGCACAATACCCAGGCTGAACGCTGACATAATTACATACCCAGCCAGAGAGTGTAGTAAATAATCCTGCCTTTCAAGCTTTTGCCCAGTGGTGAGTCTTTTGCCATCTCCTTTGCCCGTGGGCTAAATGTATTATACTTGGCTTGCATTTACTTATATTGTGGAAACACTAAGTCAGCACAGTCAGTGCACAGATATATGGTATCAAAGCGGATGTACGTTGATGTCTTGCACCATATACGCTTACTGTGCCTGTATGCATCGTGTGTCTGAATATGCATCATATGGCTCTGCTCCTGGGTTCAGGCTTTGACAGTTGTGCTTGGCAAGTGCGAGGGCTGTCAGGGAGGGAACAACTGCTGAGACGTGGATATTGTTCCATCGGTGAAGGAAAGATGGCTGTGGGGTGAAGGTCAAGAGCACCAGCAAAAAGCGCAGGGCTTGGCTAACCGTATTTGCATTGGTTAGGGTGCTAGCTAGTTTTCCAAGGATTTGTGTGTACATATGATTGCAGACTGTGGGTATTGTCAGCACGGTTGTGTTTCCAGTTGTGCTTGTGAGCCTGAGTCTGTCTGCAGTTGCTTTGATTGTGAGTCAGTCTGTCTGCAGTTGCAGTAGCTGTGAATCAGTGTCTGCCTGTAATTATGTGGGTGAATCAGTGTTGGCTTGTTACACTTTGAGTGCAAACGGTCTCCCATAGTGGTTGTGTGTGTGAATCACTCTACAGTCCCTCTGGATGTGTTTTTGAGTAGAGAGATGCAATACTGGGATTAATTTTGTTTTGATGAGGAAAAACTGTCAAGCGGCTTCTCATTTTGAAAAATTAAAGCTGGGTTGGGAGTTGGGCACAGAGCTTGTTTCTCTGTTACCAGCTTTCTCCAGAAGAGATCCACTTTAAGGCTTGCTCCCAAGATTTCCATCTTGGTCTGAACCTTTGATTTCTTTGCCTTGTTCCTCTGGTTCCGAGTGTTCTTTTCTGCTGGCATCTCTTGCAGAGCTGCAGACAACACATTCGGTAACCATCGCGTGTGCCTCATACCTTACGTGTGAGGCAGATTCATGGGAAGGTTGTTCATGGCTTGTGCAGTGTGTGTGTTTGTGGGGACGAGCCAATGTGTGCCTCTCGGGTAGGTAAGCACAAACGTTTTCATGCTTGTGAGTTGAAGACTGTGTGGTTCCTCTGCCATGTGCCTCTTGCCGTGAGCCAGTGCTCTAAGTCGATGGTAAACACTAAGTTTGATTCAGGTGGGCGGAGGTACTGCTGCCTGTTTCTTGTTCTCTGATGCCTATAAAACGCTGTAGTACCTTCTGGCCTTCACCAGCATCTGTACGACACAAAGCATCGCTAAACTGAGAGGCAAGTCGGAGAAATCTGGAAGCAGAGCACTCCCCTTGGTCCAGGCTGACAAACCCAGCCTTCCCCTGTGCTGGCTGGTGCAGGTAGAGCGTGATGCTGGCAGGGCTGGATGGCTTCCAGTATGCGCTGGCTTGGGTGTCTCTGCCTGCGTTGTGCAGTGTATGCGTGTATCCCAGTTAGCTCATTTCAGAACAAAGGGAAGCAAACAACCAGTAGGACAAGGGTCTTGTGAAACACCACGGTGTCTTATTCCGTCATTTTCAGGCTTCTAGATAAACCATGTCTGCTCATCGCTGCCCCTGCCCTCAAAGAAAAAGATAGTTTTATTCCAGGGGACCCTCCTTTTTAGCTGAAGTGATTGAGAACTGAAGCAAAACCTCCCCACAGAGAGCAGCATGTGCATCGCCTGCATTTATTGCTCCTGCTGCTGCTGCACTGAGTGCTTGCTGGCTGCCCGTCTCTGCAGAGAGAGCTTGGAGCTTTACCTGAAGAAGCGCTAGAAGAGGCATAGCAGTGACCACCACAAGGCTGGTGTGCTCACAGAGAATCGGGGACGGTTGGGCAGAGCACAGCCCATGCAGTCTGGATGATTTTGGAATTCTTGAGAGGTGGCAGAGGACCTCTCCTGATGCCAGGGACCTGTTTTGCAGAGGCTCCAGTGCAATGAGGAAGGGCTTTAAGGAGCTGCTTGTGCTGTGCCAGTGCACCTGACTTTGGGGGTAAATATGCAGGTGTGGTGAGGTCACCTATAGTGCTGTGCTTGGCTGTGCTACTGTGCAGGTGAGTGGATGTGCTTGGCACCCACCGGGTCTAGATCACCCTCTGCTCCTTGCATGGAAGTGCTTGTATCTGGGCTTTTGTACTGGGGCTGCCTCTACTTTCCAGTCTGTTTTCCAGCTGGCTTCCCAGCATCAGCTCCTCATTGCACAGCTCTCCCTGAGATACCTGACTTGGCAAAGATGTGGAGCAGCTGCAGGTCCTGGGGGCTGTGGGCTGAGCGGGAGCTGTAAGTGCTCAGCACTCCTTCAGCTCACGCCACTGGTGTAGGTGCATGGCGTGTGGGTGTGCTGACCTAATGACACTGCAGTTACACAGCATCTCTGGGTGCAGTGATGGGACAAATAAGTCCTTTGGGCTGCTTCATGAATGCTGCCTGCATCGTGAAACTATTGCTAAGTGAATCAGATTGTTCCCTTGGCTGTGCAGGTTCCAAGGAGGCAGTAATTTGGGAGAGATACTGATGTGACTCTTAAAAATGTACCCAGGTGGGTTTATGGGTCTCTTCTGTCTTTACTCCCCCCTTTCTGATGCTTGCAGTCTCCCCCTCTCTGGGCTGCTCTCCCAGATTTTTTTGCAAGCTTTACCTTTCAGTTTCCACCTCCGGAGCTCTATCTGTCTTTCCCTTGTCAGCAGTAAGCCTGTGCTAATCACTCTTGCCTAGGAAGGCATTTCAGAATATTTAATGGTTTCTAGAATAAGGATTTCTGAAAAGATCAGGCTCAGTATGCCAAGTCAGGAGATGCCCAATAACATAGTTACTAGGGTACCTTGCTGATCTGGAAGGGTCCTAAACCCACCTCGGTAGGAGCAGGGACTGGAGCATGTTGCTGTCTTGGGGAGAAAGAAGCTTTTCCAATTCCTTGTTCTAAAACTGCACATCCAACAGGAATGTTGTATTTCTCAGGAGTGTTGTTATGATGTGATGCTCTGGAGATTGGAGGAGTCTGTATGTTTATGATGCCTTTAGGTCTGTGGTTATAAAGAGACCTGCCAAAATCCAGAGTCCCCAGAATTGTAAACTTCAAGTATTGCTGGATTCCAGCTGCAAAGTGTTAGCAGGGCTTCTTAGAAAATCTGCATTTGATTCAGCTGTGGAGGTTACCAGCAACTGCAGAATTAGTGATGAATGCATTTGCTAACTGTGCCATTAAGAAATAAGCAATGGACAGATGGAGGAAGGAAGTGCAAAGCTGCTTTGAACACACACCATCCTTATAGGCTCCATCTTACATAGGCATGGATGGGAACCAGAAGCTATAGGGTGATGTTCTTTAACTTATGTGAAAGAGGGTTCAGTCTGAGGAGTTGTACCACGCTTTTCTGAGCTTAGAAATCTTTGCATTCTGCTTTTTTCTTCACAGGTACTGTGCAGTTTCCTTTGAGCGAGACCTAGTAAGAGATTTTTTTTTTTTTTTCTTCTTTGAGACTATTACCATTCAATTAACATTCCTAAACCCTCACTCGGTTACATGCATGTTGCCTGCATCTTCCCTCCCCTTCCCAGAGGATCAGGGATCCCTGCAAGTATTCAGATCAAGACTGTTTCAGAGCCTTGCTGAGTGGGAAGTGACAGCTGAATAGCATTTTGTTTAAGCGCCTTCTACAAGGACAGCACCAGTTCGGGCTGGAGAAGCCCCAGTGTTACTTTTCCTGAGGCACACTCGTGGGTGTTTCCATTGCTTTCCTTTGCTTAAGATGATGCTGTGCACTGAGGGACTCCTTCCTGCCTGCCCTGCCGTGAGCAGTAGCTGCTATGGGACAGGCAGTCCTCTCCATGAGCGACTCTTTTGTGCTAAAATCTGAGGAGCTGTTACTGTGCTGTTGAAACCAGGACTGGTTTTACAAACCTGCCAGGCCAGAAACCTTGTTATTAGAGAGACTTTGTGGCCAGTAGCTATTGGGCTTATAAAAGCACTTGCACTGGCTGAGATTTTGTGCATCCCTGTGGTTGGTGCTGAGCCTGGACTAGGAAGAGCCCCAGGAAAGGGGAGAGGTGATGCTGAGTGCTGTTGTGCCATGAGGACCATACTAGGCTCTGGCTACGGGGAGCTTTGGAAGATCCTTTAAACTGTATGAAGGGTGAAACCTCCTCCTCTGCAAAAGTGACCTTGCATCCTCCAGAGACATGTTTCCTGCCTGGCAATAGGGTGATGAGCACCAGTGCTGGAAGCGGTTGTTCCTTCTGCTGCTTCCCTAGCACTGCCTGGCCAGCCCTGGCTCAATGTCACAAGGCTACCAGGGTTCATCACCAACAGTTAAAGCCCCTGTGTTAATCAGGAATGTCAGCCACAATCCTCAGGACCAGGTCTGCTTCTCAATCCATCTGTAAGTGTAAAGGAGCCAAAGAACAAGGAAAATGCCACACAGCCTCTTCTATCCAGCTCCCCAGGAAAAATACGATACAAGAACCAAAGGAAAGTGGTAGAAAACAGTGCCAAGCTATTTTCCATGCTGTGTTGTCCTTCACGAATCTGCAAGTGCAGCCACAGCAAACCAGCTATCCAGGTTCTCTCACACCCCATTTTGAGGGCATTCTCTGTGCCAGCAAACTGAGCCATGGCTGACAAAGTAATCACCTGGGCAAGTAGTGAAAACAGATTTTTTTCCCAGTGCAGGTATACAGAACTGGTTCTGATGCTTGAGATGAGACTTCAGCACAAATTTAACTTTATTCAAGCAGCCCCGTTATCCTTGGCTAGCACCTTCCTTGACAGAACTACCCAAAGTAGAAAATTAGACCTTCATCTCCATATAATATTGAAGGAAAACTGTATGAACAAGGTTTGGTGGAAATGCGGTTGTTAAGAGCTTCTTGGCACAGACAGGCATGTCTTACATACACCTACATGGAAGGTCTATGTGCTTCTGGCTTTTGTCACTGTTCTTGACCCTAACTCTTTCTGAATTACCTTGCTGCCCCATTTTCTGGTCCTCTTTTCTTTAGCTGCTCTGTCCTACCTTTGGTGTGTAATCTCCCCAGCCCATGGTCTCACCAAATCTAACAGAGATGGTCCAAAATGATCTAGAGGAGTCAACAGTTCCTGCAGAGCCAGGAGGCACCTGCTGCAAAACCAAAGGGTCCTCATTTGTGTGGATATCCCTGGTCAAAAACTGCTGGCAGTGCAAATTCTGCCAAAACAAACCATTTATTGAAATCAGCAGCTGAATGGGAAAATGTTGATTTCAATGAAATTTTTCAATGGTGGTGTGGGGAGGGTAGGGGGAAGCCAGCAATGTTTTTTTTGCTTTTGGCCAGTGTTTGAAATTGCCTTAGGAAAAAAAAAAATCAGTTAAATCCTACTGTATAATATGCAAGTTTAAGTGAAATGAAAGGGAAAAGTTGAAAAGAAATCTGTTGAGGAGCTGCTAATTGAAGGAGTTTGGGATTTGTCTTGTAAGAAACAAACATTTTAGCTGTCCGTGTTGTGATTTGGAATGAGTCTCCCTTAACTGTTGGAATTTCCCACAGAACAGATGTTCAGCCTCTTAATTTGTGCTTCATCAGCAAATACTTGAATTTCCAAGACTGCGTGTCCCTTCTCAGCTGGAGGGTAGCAGGCACCAGAGGAGCCATCCCAAATCAGGGTTTGTCTCACCAGAGGTGTAGGTGTGCCTATGCCAGAAGGCTCCTGCAGCCTCCTTGTACGCATGTGCTCCTTTGGTGTGATGGCTGTGCTTCCCTAGGTAACATCCTGATTAAATAAGGCCCGAGCACACTGGCAAATGCTCACATGCACAAAATTAATCCATGCATTGGTATTTGCAAGGATTTTAAGTGAGTGATGGGAAAGAAGATAAAGGTAAGATGTCCGAAGTATGCTATATGCAAGGCAATGCTAGGGCCCAACGCTGGGTTTTTTCCCCTGTGCCTGCCATTAGTGAGTATCTTGCCAGAACAAAAGCTGAGGTGAGTGGATAAGGACTTGTAGTGTCTGACTCTTACCTTCTGCCTGCATGGCAGCTCATGTCCTCCTAGAGCTGTACTGAGCTAAAAAGCAAGGATTAGGCACAGCATCCAGGAAGACTGTAGGGCCGAAGTATTGTGGGGCGACCAGGGGTAGCTAAATGCAGAATTGTGGCATAACACACGACCCAGCCTGGCCTTGTGCCCCTTCTCCTCTTCCAGTCATCTGTGGCAGGGGTAGCCAGATACACATCACTGCACATACATGATATACGTGATCTCCATGTGTTTCCATCCTGCTTGGCTGAGCTCCCTGCTCTCTCTGCATGGGATTTCTGTTGGCAGTTCCCGTCTCCCATGTCCGCATGCAGAAACCCCTGCTCCTTGGTAGCACTTGCATAGCTCACCTTTCCCCTTCATCCTGGGGCACTCTCCGCTCGCTGAGAAATGCCATTCAGGTGTTGGGGTTTGGCTTTCAACCCAGCATCTCCTTCTGTGCTGGAAGAAGCTGCCTGAGGCTCTGCAATATTGGTGCTTGAGCGGGGAAATCCAGAGGTCAGATGTGGCTGGCAACAACATCTTGCCCTGGTTTCTGCAGGCTGTGATTGAAGCGAGCCTTCATTTACGGCTTTGGGGGCTCACACTGGCCGGTTGTGCCTGGCTGCTGTGGTGCTGAGCCTCTGCTAGGCTGATTCCCATGTGTGCCAGACATGAGGTGTCGTGTTGGGGAGACGTCACGACGAGCTGTATTTATACAGGCTGTTGCTTGGCAGTGCTGTTCCAAGGTGCATCAACATAATGAGATACATAAAAGGGGAAGGCAGTTAAATGTGCAGTAACATCACAATAAAGGTAAAACTGAGCATTAATGAAAAATCCGAGCACACTAAGTGCAGTACAGTTGAACACTCCCACTACCTTGGGCCTCAGTGCCCAAACTTAATAATAATTTCTGGCAGTGTCATTACCAGAATTAAATGAAGGCCTAACTGTCCAGAAAAAGATGTTTGGAAAAAATGGGTCTTGAGACTTTGCAAGTGGTTCTGCTGTGCGGGTGTCCCCAAGGCAGCACGGGTAGCAGGGGAACTGGAAACCACTGCAAGGGGAGGGCGGTGGCTGAGAGTACAGGGTGAGGAGGAAGCGATGAGTGGAAGAAGAACCAGTGTGGTCATTTTGGGAGTGGAGCTATGCACTTGCTGCCAGGTGATGAAGCACCTGGGGAGCTGCTGGATGTGCTGTGAAGATGGGGTGAGGGTTTGTATGTGTATGTACATGCTTGGCTCTGACCCCGTGCTGCCACTTCCCCAGGGCCAGCAGTGCTGCAGGGGATGCTGCTGCCTTTGGTACCTGGGGGGTCTCTGGACTTCAAATACAGGACCCCAGAAATACTGACTGCTGGGAAAAACTGAACTAAGTGGATTGCTTTCCTCCTAGTAAATAAAATCTCTTTTCTCTTCTCTCCTTCCCCTCTGTGCCCACCCTGGCAGGTTTTGGAGGCTTGCTTGCCGGTCGCCACGTGCTGACGCCATGGCGCCGAGGCTCCCAGGAACGGGGTCACTCTCTCTCATTAGCCTTGGAGTCCTAGTCCTGGTTTTGGCTCTCCCTGCTGATGCTGGGTAAGGTGGTGAGCGCTGAGGCTGTTGGCCAAGGCTGCAGTCCTCTTGCTGTGCTTAAATATCCCGGGGCCAGTACCTGTGTGAAGTAGTCCAGGGCAAAGCACTAAAAAGCGTCTCTGCTGTGTTTGACCCTCCCCTTGTCCCCGTCCCCATGCCCTTCACCCGGGGACTGTTCAGTCCCTCGTGGCTGAACTGACTTATTACATTAGCATTATTTGAGGTGCTCTCACTAAGGACAGTTGTCAGCATTTTTGCAACAAAACCAATTTTCAGATTTGGCTTCTGCACAATTCATTCTGGGCAAGGACTTGGCTTGGATGAGTTTTAACCTGGAAGAGAGACTTCCCCCCCCTTTAATTTTTTAATACTCTTTTAAAGAAAAGAAAATGAAACTGCTTCGGCTGTTTGGCTGTTTATGGTGTAACAACCCATGAGCAGCACACCTGATCTGCTGCAGCGTGGGGAGGGGGGGGCTCTGGCCAGCCCTGGCTGGGCACGCTGCTTGCCCTCCGCCTGGGTTGGTGTCCCTGGGCGTGCAGGCTCTGGCTGTCCTGGCACAGAGAGCGCTGCCACCAGCCTCGCCTTCCCAGCCTCTGGGAGCTGTCGGGAGAAGACGAAAGCCTGTTAGTCCGTGACAGGCTCTGCATCGCTCCTCTGCATCCCACCGGAGCCTCTGCTGAGGCTTGGTGTGCTCGGAGAGCCCTTCGAGGAAAGGAGGCAGAGACTCCCCCAGCACAGCCTGCCAGCTGTGGGGAGGGAGGAGCTCTGTGCAGGGGGAGAGAAATGCAAATAATACATGACTGCTATAAAAAATTTAGAAAAGCCTTTAGAGTGCCAGGTACGGACGCTGAAATGCCGTCTGCTGAGTTACAAGTCCAGCAGCGATCAAGGATTTTCATGCATGAAGAAACGTCAATGCTGCCACTCCTACTTCACCCACGCACCCCTCTATGTGCAGCCGTTCGCCCAGCTGCACGCTCCTACCCTGTCCTGCCCACGCCGCTTCACCTGCTTGGATCTAACTTTGCATAGGCAAAAGCATCCTGAGCATGCCTTGACATGTAGGTGTTGACCCTCGTATCGATGTACGGCTGCCTGCCTGCCTAGGCACAGGCAGCCCCGGGGCACTGGCCTCTCGCCTTCCCCTCCAGCCCGCTGGGGCTGGGTCCCTGTCCCCAGGCCGGCTGCGGGGGGGTATCAGCAGCCCCTGTGCCCGCAGCCCTGCCTCTGCCTTCCCCACCGCTGCCCTTTTGCTTCCCGTCACGTATTCACTGATGCTGCTGCCACTGCTCCCTCACCGCCTGCCATGCGGATATTGCTCTGGTCCGCGGGAGGATTTGTTTCCTAAACTGCGTACAAGGGGACCCTTGTTCGCAGCTAAGTGAGCCGATGTGGCAGCCAGCTCTCCAGAGAGCATGTGCACGGGGGGGGTGGCGAGGTAATGACTTTTCCTCCAGCCTATCCTAATTAAATTTGCTGTAAACCTCTGTCTTCCCTGCCTAAAGCTTTTAATTATTTTAAAACCATGATCCCCATACCTCTTTGCAGTTCGTTAGAGTTGTTCACTGGGGCTTTGAGAGAGATAAATGAGACCTGTTTTTACACCTTGCTAAAGGGGAGCTTTAGCTTTATGTTAAGGTTAGGTGAGCCAGCCCAGACCTCGGCTGGGCTGGGGAATTAGCCCAAATCAGGTGCCAGGCAGAGGTGCTACTGGCTGTCCCTTGCCCGCACCTTTCCCTCTCCCTGCCTGTGCCGCTCTTTGCCCGGCGCCTCCTGAGTGAATCTCACGCTGCTCACATTGAAGTCGAAACCTCAAATGTCAGGCTAAGTAAAATGGCTTTGAAATTTGTAAACTCATTTTCCCCATCACTGCTGAGCCTCCGCCAGGACTTCTTCACAAAAACCTGTCCTCTCGCTCTTTATATTATGGGTAATTTTTAAAGATAGCTTATAAAACATTAATGAATGAGCTTTCATGAGCATGCTAGCTATTCATAAGTTATAGATGGTTATATACCCATCAGCAGACACTGGTACAGATTGCTTTTAACCATGACATCTATTGAAAGCTGGTACAATTGAAACCTCACTAATTACAGTAGGCATTTGTTAAATTCCTCAAAATTCTACTTACCTGCAGGGAGTTCAGCTATTCCAAATATTTCAAGTCCAGCTGAAAAGCCAAACCCACAGTTTTGATTCGAATGGGAAGTCTTGAAGGCTGCGTGATGCAGTTTGTAATAATCAGCGGTGTTTTGATGTTTCACATCTGACAGGTTGCATTACAGCTGGAACGGGTGTTTTCCTGACCATGCCTCACCCCCCCATACCCTATGGGAACTGCAGTTTAAGCACTTTATTACCTTTGTTGGGCTCTTATCTGCTGAGCTTCCTGGCTTGACCACTTCTCCCATGATAGCAGGTATTGGTTTGCTAAAAACCAGAGGCCAGGTGGCCTTGTGAGAGGTGGGTACGATCCCTGGAGAGGCGAACCTCAAGCACTTGAAATGCAATTTCCCAGAGTGTTTGGTCATTGATGCCGACGCAAATTAATGTCAAACTTGCCCAAAATGGAATATTTCAATTAGCTGCAGCATGCTGAATAGTATTGATTCAGCCTGACTCTAAAAATACCCATACTGTGCTCTCAATTTTTCCTCTTTTGCTAGAAAATACTTTTTGCTCTTCTTTTATCTTACAGAAGCTGGGTTTTCTGTTGGGAGAACATTTTGATAGAAAACTCCAAGCCAGTTCTGCTACTTGCCACCCTACTGACCCTTCACAGAATATTTACAAATGGACCAGTAGTGTCAGGGGTAACTAGTCTAACCAAATGGGATGCAGCAGGATTAAGCTTTGAACTCCTTAAATTATATTCCTCTTTCTGGTTTTTTTTTTCCCCCAGTTAATTCCTGATGCATGCTTAAACCATTGGCTGCACACATCAACTGCAGCAAGAGAAAATGAGGCTGGGGAGGCAAAGGGAAGGGGAGGAGATGTTAGAAAACAACAATTTAGGGGCTTCTCTTCCCCCAGCTGCAGGGAGTGGGACCCTGCTTCAGAGTGTCATAGGTGCCCTTCCTGGTAATTGAACCCATGTCTTGCAGCACCAGTGTCTCTCTAGTTTGCTGCATTTGAGGTCTTCATCTGGGCAGTGCTCCCCAGGCACTTATCTCTCTGGTTAGGGGCTGATTTGCCTGGGGGGGCTGCCCTACTCCCAAGGGGCTCCTGGATGAGGATCCCTCTGCTCCAGCAGCCTTTTCTCCCCCTGCCTGGCTGGGCTTCCTCAGCCATCCCACTGCCTGTCTGTGCCTCTTAATCTTTTTTTGGCCTCATTGGTGTCTCTTTTATTTCCTCTTCCATCTTCCTTGCAATCTCTGCATCTCTATAGATTTTTCTTTTGGTTTTCTGTTACTTAATCTTCTGTCTTTCCATTTGTTTTGGTCCTAACAGCTATTTCTGCTGGGGGAAAGCTGTGCTTGGAGCCACAGCACCAGAGTACTCTGTGTTGTCTGAAATGTCTTTTAGAGACAGCCAGTTTAAGAAGGATTCACAGGCTCCTTTTCTGTTGATTGAAAGGGAGACTGTCATGGTTGCAAAATGCAAATGTATTATTTGAGCCCCTTGGGCTTGCAAAGCTGCATTGAAGATTTTGTTTGGTGAAATGAGCTTTGTTTGAGAAATTTACTACTTATTTTATTCCACCTGGGGCAGAAAATGCCCTGAGGAAATCGTCTTATTTGGGGGCTTCCAGGCTTCTTGCGTTGAGCAGAGATAGGAACGTGAAAACTCATTTGGTTTTATAAACAGGGAAAGTTCAACAAACCGTAGAAATGGTTCATGAAGAGTTTTAATGATGGACTCAGGCTTCAAGCCTGCTTTACTGAATTCCTACTTTTCTTCCTTCCCTCTTCCCAGGAGCAGATAACTTGGAAATGGCTCAATATGGTAAATAACTGGCATCACTTCTTCAATGCTGCCTAAAAGGAGATACTGGCACTTGAGTAACTGAGGTTCCCACAGCCTCTGTTCATAAAATGCCCTTTCTTAGGGGCAGGCAAGGGATGCTGGGGCAAGCGAAGGCTTCCTGAAAAAACAAGGCTCCTAAACCGCTACCCATGGTGCCACTGGCCCTGAGCATGGAAAGGTGGGGAGGGGACAGCGGGGATGCCTCAGCTTCCATGGTGAGGGCTGCGGTGGCAGAGGCCAGAGGAGAGTTGATCGAGATGCCCTGTGGGGAGTCGGGCAAGCACATCACCTTATCAACAGGTGTGCCCCATCCTGCAATTCAGGGCCCACTGCAGCACAGGCTGGAGCATAAACCGACATCCCTTCATTTCCAGTAACTGTTCAGGGCATGTAAAGAGTAGGTTTCTCTTCTGATGATGTTTTTTCCTCTTTCTTCCCCTGTGTGCCAGGCTTTCTCAGAAGCATGTTTCAGATGTCGTCGATGACAGCAAAGATAACATCACCATTTTCACCCGCATCCTGGACCGGCTGTTGGATGGATACGACAACCGCTTGAGACCCGGACTTGGAGGTTAGTTGGGTGGAGAGATGATGTTTTCCACAGCTGTGTAGCTTTAGAAATGAGAGGCTGCACAGATGACTTTTTAATAATTGTGGTGCTGTGGGAAGGAGAAGCTGGTTCAGTGCCAGAGACAGTGTGCTGCTGGTTTCCCCATTCTGAGTCTGTGCTATCTTGTTGTTTGATATTTTGTGAGATGAGAGGTGCAAGTCTCTGACTGCTGTTGTCTTCTATGACATTACATTGATAGGCCTGTAGATGGAGCAAATATAATTAAACTTATTTCTGCTACTTTTATAGGCATTACCATTTCAGAAATGACAATACTACCAGTTTGCAGGACCTTCAACTTGTGTTGGTGTTGCTTTTTAGTCCGTGGGCTTTGCTATAGAGCCTCTCTCTTGACATCTTCTCAGTTATTTCCTATGTAGCTGTCACCTGGCAAGCTCTTCTCTGTGTGCCGGTCTGGGCACCGGGCAGTCAGCCAGGCTCTGCTGTCTCCTGAGCTGCTTTTAACACTGCTGCCATTACAGCTACTGCTGCTGAGTTTCTCTCCAAGCACCTACAGATGTTTAAGGTGCTTTAGAAAGCAAAACCATGGTAGTCACCTTCCCTCCCAATGCTTATGGCATACATTTAGTATGATGTAAGGAGGCAGAAGCAACGGGGACATGTGTGGGGAAGACAGACGTGAGCTTTCTTAGTGAGACGAGGGAGACATGAGCCTGCGTGGTTTCTTGGTGCGTTGTTGCCAAGGGGCATTGCTGTGGCAGAGAAAATGACCCCTCTCAGGTGCTGGCGACTGTGTGCCACAGGGGCCACTGAGGGTCACTCCTGCTCGGCTGCAAAGCTGTGCTGCTTGACCATGATTCCCACCCAAAGCTGGAGTCACCGTATGTTCCCCCATTCCCTGAAGGTCCTGCTGCCAAAGGAGGTTGGGAACAAGCTTTCTGAGCTCTTGCATGCTGATGGGGGCTCCACTGATACAGTGCTAGCCTGGAATTGCATCCTCTGTTCCTCAGAGCAGCCTCATCGTCTCTTCCCAGCTCCATGTCCACCTCTGTGCCATGGCCCTCTGCCCTGCACCTGTCCAGGAGTACTTTGATCCCAAGCAGAGACCATGCAAAATCTGGGGAAGAAGGGTTTCTCCAGTGAGCATCCTCACCTCCAGTGGGCTGCCATGCTGCAGGACCCAGACAGGAAAGGGTTACTGTGTCTGCATAAGCCATCCATCAGTTTTATCGCTTTTGTTGCTTGTTTCTTTCCCCCAGAATTAACTGCAGTCCCACTAATAGCTTTGCTTCCTCAAGTCTCCCCGATGGCTGTATTGATTTAACTGAAACGAGCTCTGAAAGGGGACTGAGGGGGCATTTATGTTCACTGTAGTCTCGGTTGCAGACAACCCCGTGCAAAGTATTAACAAGAGGACTCCCAGGAGCCCCTTGCTGGGGAAGTTAAAACCTTTCTTGGAACATCTCTGCTCTGTTGCTTTAGATCCTTTAATAACGTGCTTAACATAATAAATTGCCTTTGCCTGAACCAGACATTGCATGTTTAAAGACTGCTTTCACCTCTGATTTCCCCTCATGGAGCACTCTTGCAGACCCAGATGGGAGGTTTTGAAAAGAGCTACAGGTTTTGGGGGCTCCTCGCTGCCCATGAGTTGTCCTCAGTGTGTGTGTGTATAGTGCAGCCTGGTGAGCCAGGTTCTCTCCACTTTTAGAGGGACTTGTTTTCCCCAAGTCTAGGTTTTTATTCCTTGGAGGTCTGTCAGGGCTGCTATCAGGAAGAGCATGAGAAGGAAAGACCTTTCCCACTGCTGCTGGTGGCCAGAGAAGTAGAAATGGCAGACTCCAGACTTAGGGGTTAATCAAATGGGCTGGGGTGATAATCAGCAAGAGATGGGCTCCTGCTGTCCAAGGTTATGTGAGATCTGTGAAAGGGATTGCTTTGCTTCACATTAGCAGCTGTGCTGCTGGGTGATTCAGTGACTTACAAGGTACATTGATTTTCCTGTGAGACAGCTCTGAACAGTCCCTGTAGACCCAGCATTGTCTCTCTCCGTTTCCCTCGGGAATATCTTGCACTTGCTTTTCTGAAGACGTCAGGCAAAAGCATCTATTCGCACCATCCAGTCCTGCTTTAGTGTCCATGGAAAGGGAAGACGTGGTGGTATTGTGCCCACGCACAGGCTAATGGAACAATGGACTAGCCTAAATTGTGGGTAACCAGGAAGCAGGACACACAGGTTCCCTTCCTGGCCTTGGTTTCCCTGCTCTGTATGAGGCAAATCCCCCTGAAAACACTGGGTTGGGATACGAAGGGCTGAGCGGGGTGCAGGGCTGCAGCACCTCCCGGGGCTGCACAGTGCTGCATGTGCCCGAGTGTCTGTCCCCCGTGTTTGGCAGAGCCGTTTCCTTGTGCGCCGGGAACCGAGCAATGTTTGTTTAGGCTTTGGGAAAAGACACTGTGTAATCAACAGAGTGTTGATGTGGCGACTTCTCCCCTCAAGATAGCCTCTTTGTATTTATTTTCTTATCCCCTCTGTTTTCACCATCTGCTGCCACCCACTCTAATAGCTCCCATGCCAGAGCTCCTCTTCCTACCAGGATGCTGCAGACACAAACTGAAGCAAACCAGTGCTGAGGCTGCTCGGCAGTGCCCAGTACTGCAGAGCCAGGCTCCAGGCGAGGGTGGTCCTGTGCCTTGCTGCTGCTCCAGTGCCCAGGAGGCAGCTCAGGACATTCTCTCCGGCGAGGGGTCCTTGCAGTCTTGATGGCAAGTAGAGGTTTGTGAGCATGCTCTAGGCTAGCTTAGAAGAGGAAAGCTGCGGGAGGAAGGTGGCTGTCAGACCCCTCCTTCTGCAGCAATGCCCCGTAGCACTGGGAACACGGCCGTCGGTGTCACAGAGAAGTCTTCTGTGGCTGGTAGGAGGTTACTCCCTCTTTCTGCCAGGTGAGCTGAGGCTGGCTTGCTCTTAGGGACAGAGCTGAGTCTTTTGTTTGGCCCCATGACCACTGAAATACAGTCTGGGCTTGAGGAAGGGGTAGCTGTGTAAACAGATCATGTTTTAGGACTCAGAGTGGTTGAGGAGAGGAAGGAACTGTCAGCAGATAACCTGTGTTTCCCCTGACAAAACACAGGGCAGATTGATTATTAAGTCAGAAGAGGAACAGAAATGGACCCCGAAGGGATGGAGACATCTGTTGTCATGGCCAACCTTGTAGGCTAAGAAAATCTCCCACCGAGAGAGTTCCTATGGACAGTACTGACCTCCACTCCTGGTCTGGAACTGTGCAATCATGCAGATCCTCTGCCCAGCCCTGCAAGGGCTGCGATGAGGGGCATCTATTTATAGTTCTCAAATTCTCTTTGCTGCAGCTCCCTGCAGACCTGGCATGCGGAGAGGCCTGTTTTGAACCCGGAGCTTGCCTTGCTTGCAAGAGTCAGAGAGAGGAGATGTGGCCAGGAGAAAGAGGTAGAACTGGCTGACAAAGGGAGAGACACCATGTACCCAAAAAGAAGGGATGCTCAAGGAGTGGGATGTGAGCGATGGGACCACCAGTGATCCTCCAAGAGTGACTGATGCATGAAATACCCTGTATATCCTTGTGCTGCTTACTGTGAAGAGTGACTGAAGTTCTGTAATCCTTACATGGACAGTGTGATGCCCAGCAGTTACCATGTTGTTTGAGGTTCAGTGATGGTCCCTGTGCATCTGTACCTCCTGCAGCCTTATTTCCTAACTGATGAAGTTTAGGTCCATTGTGCTGCAACCAAAACACAACCATCTTGTGAATCCCTGGGGAGGCGCAGGAGGGGGGGTTTCCAGACTTGCCCCAGCCTTTTACTGCCTTACAGCCTCGAGAATCCTTTTAACATGCTTTGGCAATACAATGCTATCGGGGAGCACTTGCTGCTCAGGGAGGAGGTGCATGGGGCAAAACATGGTAAGGATTTCTTCCAGCTCAGCCAGAGACTGCTTCATGGGGGCCAGGGGTGCGTCTGAGGTGCTACTTGGTGTGAGGATGAGGAACCCAGAGGGCATCTGGAGCAGTGGTGGACAAAGTCTCTGTATTGGGTGGTCAGGGGAAGCCTGTGCTCCAGGAAAATGTTGGCCTTTTCCACGGGATGCCAAGGAGGAAAAGATTCTGCCTCAAGGAAGAGGAGAGAGTAGCCTGTTCAATTTTCTAAAAGATGGGCTGTAAACGTTCTAGATAAGCCAGTTTCTCCAACTGCAATTAAAAAGTAATTTGTACCATGTTAAGCAGCTAAGCTAGGATCAATCGGTGTTATCCCTCCTGGATGCATCATTGCTTACAAGGTAACTCACGACCTTTCCTTGAAGCTTCTACCACGTATCTCTGGAGTCCCTAAATGGCTGACTCGGCCCCACTGAGGGAGCAGTGGCTGGCAAGCATCCTGCCGGTCTGTGTCTGCATGACGTGTTTCTGGACAGTTGAGGGTTAGGAGCCTACTGAAGTTTTCAGAGCAGGGGGTTTACTGGGACCAGCAAATGCAGGAAACTCAATTGCAAGTAATGCAATTCCCTAGGCAGAACAAGTGACTTGGCCCCTTTGGTTTCTTCTTCCTTGGGGACAGGCCATGGCTGCCCAATACTTGTCCTCAGGGTTTGCAGCAAGTGGGTCCCATCCAGGCAGAGGGGAAGCACCAGTTTGTACCTTCACAACTGAGTATGTCTGCAGAGTGAAAGCAACCCAGGGTTGTGGCTGCCTTCTCTTCCTCACCTCCACTGGGTAGCTCTTTGTGCCTTGGTGTTAGCATCTCCCTGCCTGTGTTGGGCTCAGTGCAGACGCCCTTGGGCTCAAGCACCTTTTGGTGAGGTCAGGCTCTGCTGCTCACAATAGGACTCAAATCAGGGATGCCCAACGTGGGCCTACGGTGCCTTTTATCTGGCCTTACTATGTCAGCTCTGCCCTGCTAAAGGTTTTGATCTATAGTCACCTGTTAATATTTATCCTGCTGATGTATTCCCTTTATTCTTTTGTAAGTGAAGCGTACTTCTGCTGGAGTTTTTCTTGTCTCTTCTTTCTGTGGTGCAGTGTTTCTTCCTGCTTTTTTAATGATGGTGTAGTTCGCAGGAAGGCTTCTGAGCAAGCGAGAAACATCTGTATCCCTGTCTCGCCACCTGTATTTCACTGATTCAAATGCTGATGGCCAAGAGGATTTGCGCTTAGCTTCAGAGCGGCTCCTTCTAGGTTGAGACATTCCTGTGAGATGCTTGGTGTATTACACCTCAGTGCATCTGTCATTTTGTCCTGACCTCCTGCAGGTAAGGGCTTGTCTGTCATTATGTGAGCATTAAGGCAGAGGGACTGAAATAGTCAGAATAATTAAATTATAGAACTACCTTCTCTCAAAAGTACAGTGCTCTTCAAGCTGAAACAGTGAGGGCTTATCTTCCTGGCAAGATCCAAGAAGAAATCTGTTTGCAATGAGAGTAACTTATAATAGTAGTAGAAATTGTTAAATTGTCCAGGTTGAAGTTTAGAGAACCTTTATTTCCTAAAATCTGGATGAAATGTTGAAATTGTCCTTTTCTTCTGCGGATAGGTTGCAAAACCCTGGGGAAGGGACCCTCGCAAGCTCTTGGGGTGCCTGTAAAGTCGCAGCATGCAGCAGCCCAACTTTCATGTGCTCAGTGGTGGACAGAGGGGTGGAGGCAAATCTGTTCTTGGTCCCTTGGCAGGAGCATTGGATACTGCCTGTTGCTGTGGGGACACCTGTGTGCTGGTGGACGAGTCCCACTGCAGTATGTCCCGCCCCCCATTGCAGCAGAGCTGGTCCTCAGGTGTCCAGGGGGGACAGACTCGATCTGGTCTTGAGCTCTTCTGCAGGATTTTTCACCTGTGCGTGCTGAAGCTGCCTGCAGCTTGTCATAAACATTATCTAGATCTACTGTTTGTGCAAGAGAAACGTTAGATGACAAACCCAGTGGTCCTTTGTGGTTTGTTATGATTTCCAGGGTTTCAGGACTGTGTTTAATCTGTTTTTCCGTCTTAATGTTCCACCTCTCCCAACTTTTCATCTCTTCTCTCTGATCTGACTTCATGCCTTGTATTGATTACTCCAGGGAGGAATTTGATCCTTTCTTAGAAAAAATCCATGTCTTATCTCAGATTTTTGTCTTTGTCTGAGATTCCTTGATGAGTTTTAATTTGAAGCTGAGGCATTGCCTGAACAGCATTTTCTCCTATTTACCTTTCTGGGCAACAGGGACCCTGCTCTGTCTCATCAAACTTCTGAAGTTAAGATCTATGAACAAATGAAAAAAAGGTTGTCTTCCCTTTGGGTGCAGCTCTCCAAAGGCAGCTTTGCCATGGATTTGCACAGCCCCGATGCTCTCCTCTCTCATGCAGAAATCCCAGTTGTGCTGCTGTTTAAACCCATGGCGTACAGGGAGAGGGAGCTCTGTGTGAAAAGGCATGCACACATCAGAAGGCAAGTGAGGAATGCGGGCTTGACAGCTATGCCTAAGGGTGAAAGTCTTCTCTTAAATAACTTATGAATTTGCTTAGGGCAACAAGTCTGTATCAAAGTTTCAGGGATATCACAAACACTCCGTAGGGGTCAGAAACCCATGGTGAAAAGAGATTCATAGCTTTTTGTGTGAAACGGCACTTGGGCTTCAGGTCAGCACTGGGTCCTTTGGGGGCATCTTGCAGCTGCCTGTGCCTCTGCAGCGGTGTGGGAGGGAGTGGACCACCACGGTGGGTCCCTGCCCAGCCACCCTCTCCACGGGGCAGTCGTGTGGCCAAAGTCGATGACCCATGATGAGGCTGTCCTTGGGCAGCACGTTCCTGGGCTCTCCAGAGGGGCCACAACCAAGTCCCCAGGCTGCCAAGGTTGTAGAGGGGAAGGTGTTTCTCATGCTACTTTGGATGCCTTTTTTTAGATGGTGCCTTCATTTGCTGCTTGTGGTTCCAGTGAGGAGTCTGCCCCAAGCTGCTAACCCCTCCATATATCCGCACATGTAGGCAAGAAGTAAGATTTTTCCCAAAGGTTGAGAAATTTTTCTAGGAAAGTGAATCCATTTGGAGGAATTTTTACCCCAGTGATTTGTACTGGAGTAACAGCTCAGAGCGTCAATGCTACATCAGACACCTGCAGTAAACCAGTGTGAACGTTAGGCAGCTGATCCCTGCCTGAGGGGAAGCTGGTGGGTGCGTGTTGGAGACGGTATGACACAATTTGTTTATAATGACTTTGGAAGGGGGGAGCTGATGTTTAAGTGTGTTGAACATGTGTTAGATGGTTTTAAGAACATTAGTAGATGATGTTAGAGGTGGCTATAAACTGCTTGCAAGGATGTCTTTATTGATCTGTTGGACTATGGCAGCTACTCATTTATTAGAATTTCCACTCGTTTAGTCCCATGTAAAGGATTTATAATGTGTCTTTGATATGGATTGTGAAATAAGATTTTTTTTTATTAGGTATTATAAAGTTTAAAAACAACTTTAATTGGTTTATTCGGGGAAGCTGGTGGTGAAACAACTGGTCAAATATTGAGGAAAGAGCAGTTATTTTATTTGTTGAGCTAGAGGTTAAAATGTTTGCAGCAGTTCGTGTGCGTATACAGAGGCACTGATTATGTCTGATGAGGCAAAGTCATTGATCGTGTTGGTGGTGAATTTCAGCCCAGTTCCATCTGGAAGAAGCAATCAAATCACATGTACCTGGGCCCCCTGAGGTGGGGGGATTAATGCTGCTGATTCAGACCTGTTAGCTTGTTAATGCCGTTTCATTTATTTAAAGGTTATTGTTTGAGTAAATAAGAATATTGGAGTGTTCACAAGGCTCTGGAAGATGCATGGGGCTTTGGGGAGTGAGTTGCTGCAAGACTATGAGGCTAAACTGTGCAGGGTCCCTTAACCAAATACTGTTAAAAGTCAGAGTGAAATTCTCACCCTGTTGCAGTAAATGGCAGAGCTCTCACTGAGTCTGGTGGGGCAGGAATTTTGTGTAATGATTTCTTTGTCTATGTGTACTGCCCTGTAGCTTACTTTAAATATCTGCCTCTGAAGGACATACAGCTAATGTTTATTAAAAAAAAAGTCTTTGTGGAGTACTGGCAATTGTAAGCATAGAGTATAGCCTAGAGAGAGTTTTTAATCTGCATTTTGCATTGTGAGAAAAGGACACCCCGTTCACTTTACCTTCTGGAAGAACATAATTCAAACCAAAGTGATGAGAACAACAGGCATGGAAAAAGCTTTTTGTTTTGGTTTGGGTTTTTTTTCCCCAAACCCACTGGAAAATCCTATTAATGACAAGTTCAGACTGAATCAGTGGATGAAATGATTCATGACTGGAGTGAAATAAATTGTGTCTGAAAATTCAAGACGCTATTTCAACCTTGCAAAAGTCATTTTAGATGCCTCTTTTTTGGAAGGATCAGTTCTGATACAAGAAGCTTTGTCAATCAAAGGATCTGATGACCATAAAAAAAAACCAAACCACACATGAAAAACCACAGCAATTTGCAAAGGGGAAGGTTACAGAGGCTCTGCACAAGGCTTACTGCACCCATCTGAATTCTTGGTGAGGAAGTTGTTTGTATCCATACAGGCCAGATTAGATTTTTTGCAGTCCTGCATTCCTACTTACTTACCTGAAGACATGTCTTCTGGAGAGCTGTGAATGTCATTTTAGCCAGTTAAGGCCATTGTCCTGCAAAAAATGAAGGTGCAAACTCTTCTTTCCACAAGTTGTGTTTTCTGTAAAGGGTCTATGCACATGTGGGAATTGAATTACAGGCTTTTGTGCTTGAAAGATTCCCTTTGGAGAGATGCACCTGGTCTCGCCTGAGAATTTGAAAAAGCCTTTTCCTAAAAAAGGGCCCTGTCTGCTTGCATGAGGAAGGGTTAAAGAACAAAAGCATGAAATCTCCTTTCTTGTTTCCTGATCAATCTAGCCATCATTATGAGAGAAGCTTTCTGATAGCTTCTCTTTGTCATGTAATGTTAATACCATTAAGTCCACTTTGGCAAGGAAAGCAACGTATAATTAATTTGCAAATCAGGAAAGTGGATGTGATTTTTATACAAAAGAGAAGGTCTTTAACTGCAGAAGGCGTTGTGTGGGCATGGCTGTGCTGCAGATGGGACCTCTCCTTTCCCGCAGGGCAGGTGTCCCTCCTCGAGCATTCCCCTCAGAGTGGTGATGTTGGGACCCTGAGGTCCCAGGCTGGGTTGGTTTCCCCATGTGCCCCACTCGGTGCACACACCTTCAGTGGGTCCCAGTTTGCTGGCAGCCAGAAAAGGGCCTGAATCTAACAAATAACAGGGGAACCAGGTGGAGCAAGGGTTTGCTTAGGAGTATGCAAGTGCCTCTGAATACCTGTGGAGCACGTTGGTTGAGCCAGGTGCAAATATCTTTAAGCCTCTGCCTCCGTCCACTTTCTTTTTTTTTTCAAGCCTTAGCTCTATTAGAATTATTGTTATTTTGATGCAGAATGCATTAAAAAGGGAAAAAGAAAAAAATCCAAACCCTATCCGGACTGATTTGTTCCCAGAAAGATGTTTAATTTTGTATGTATAATTGAAAGGGGCTAAATATAGCTGTATTAATATTTATGGGCCTTATGTTGGAGTCAATACAAGAGTTGCTGTTCAAGGCAATTAAGCTTTACCTTTTCACATCTAGGATTTCAGCGTTTGGAGATGACAGTAGTTGTGTGACCTGCATCCAAGAGAGAAAAAACTAAAAGCATGCCATTATCTGTCAAATATGATACCCTGTATTTAATGCTGTTTGCTGACAAGCAGTTTGTCTCCAGCAAGGGTGATCTCTCAGAAGCAGGAATGCTATCTTAATAGGGTGGACATCGGAGAAATCGGTAGGCTCAGAGGCTTGCAGGAGAACTCTCCCTGCAGCCAGTGCTGTGTTTTGGGAGGAACTGTGACTAATCTCATGGGATCAGAAAGCGGGCATTGCCCACCTCTGCTGCATTGGTACCTGCTGGGGACGAGGGGGAAATGATTATGGTGGCAGTTCATGGACTCCATTTATCTTCCTACTGTCTCCACCCTGGAGCTGGGGCATAGGAAACGCGACCGTCAGTAGCTCATGTGTGGAAGTGCCCAGGGCAGGGAGGGCTGCTTGCACCCTATTCCTGGGCTCGGGCTATCTGTGTGTGTCTGCGGGGCTAGTCACAACCTTCATGTCATTAAAGCACAGGGAAAGCAAATCCTGTCCAGAGATCTGAGCCGCTCTAGGGAGAGTGTGCACGGGGAATTAGGTCGAGGCTGTAATGATGAAAACAAGTCAGTTTGCGTTAATAACAAAGGCAAAATGATGATGCGCTTGATTTCTAAAGCGCTGCCTTTCAAGAGAAAGGGTATCACTAGGATAACATGACAAGAGTCCTGGCAGTGGTTGAATTGCCTTGCATTGCCGCTTTTTGGAAGCTGCAGCTCTTCACTGCTCCAGTTAACAAAGAAGCTGTTAGACACTGTAAAATCTCTCACTGATAAGGACTGTCTGAATCCTGCCTTTCTACTAAATTTGATCAATGTGTCAGATTTTTCTTTTCTTCTGTCTGGACTCTAATAACTGCCTTTGAGAAGGAGGACTGCAGTACGGAGCCTTGGTCACGGCTGCTCTGCAGCCTCCTTGGGGAATGAGGGGTTGACCTGCCCTCCCCGGGGCTGATGCTCACAGCCAGGGCTGCAGATGGATGTTGTCTCAGTGAGGGTGAGCTTGGCACTCATCCCTTCTCCTAAGACTCATGCACCCCACAAATTTTGAAGCTTTGTGTGGGTGTGTTTCGGTTCTTTCACTGGTGCGTTGTATATTTTGGTAGCTGGAAGCCTTTTAACCCCCTTCAGTAAGCATCAGGGGAATGCGTTTTCTGATGGCTTTCATTAGCTTTTGCTGTTGGAGCACAATAGCTGCTTAAACAGGGAGGGAAAAGCAGAAATCAAATGGCACACCCGCAGAGGTAGAAATGGTGGCCACGCTCTTAGTGGTTGGAAATGAGTTTTCAGCTCCAAATGGCCCTTCTGAACTCAGCCTTGGCTTGGGGGATTTGCACCAGGTGACGCTGACCCCAGCAGACTGGTATTTCCTATTATGGATGACAATAACCTTGCCAAAAGGTGTTGGCTTGATAGCAAAGGATTGTTCCTTGGTGTGCCTGAGAGCGAGCCAGCGCAGGGCTGAGTCCCACCTCATCTCTATTCCTGAACAAGGGCAAGGAAAGCTATGTATTAAGGAACAAGGAAATTGCACCAGTTAAATTTAAAAAACTCATTTAGCTAAAGCAGCACAAGCCCCCATGAATATTTATCTGATGTTACGGAAGCATGTGGACTCCCACCTACTTTATTAAATTGATTTTCAATAAAAATGCCAGTGGAGGACGTTTGATTAATGGCTGGTGGGACGGTACAATTAATGTGAAGTCTGGAGTCAGCAAGAAGTGTCCCCTGAGCCCATGTGTCCCTGCTGGAGGCTGGGCTAAGAAAATGTTTCTAAACTTCTCTGAGGTACAACAGCAATGTTTATCCGTGTGGTTTCTACGATGGGGTGAACAGGAGTTGCTGTTTTGCTGCTGTTTGGCTGGTGCATGGTTTTGCTGAGGGCTGACGTCCTGACCTTGAAGCCGATGTGTGGCTTTTGCTCCCAGTGCTCTGCCTTTTCTTCTGCTTTTCACACCCCTCTGAGCAGGCTGCGCCTGAGAATTAAGCACAGCAACGAGCTTCAGCGATCATGTCAGGTTTGAGTGAGGCTCCCTGGGCCTTTGCATTTAAACATGCCTGGGATTAGCTCCATCAGCCTCCGGATCCGCTCAGCTCCTACCAATTTACCTGCTTGGATTTGTCTCCTGAAGGAAGGCAATTCAAAGCTGCAATGTTACAGCTCTATTAGAGAGCTGTAGTGTGGTTTCCCGCTGGGACCCCCGCCAGGGCTGGTGCCGCCTCTTTCTGATGAGCTGTCGGGAGCTCGGGTGGGAGATGCTGAGCGTGATGCAAGCGAGGGTTGCGGGCGCTGCGGTACCCAGGGAGCCTGGAGATCCCTGCGGGGTGAGGGGGCCTCCCAGCCCCTGGAGGGCAGCGGGGCCGGGGGCTGCCTGTGCAGACTGAAATAGGAACTTTCCCCGGGGGTCTTGTGAAAAATCTTTGGAAGCTGCTGTGGGTGGGATGTTGCATCTCACTTTCCCTGCAGGGGGTTTCTGAGCCAGAGGCGTGGGTTTTTCGGGTGTGATGGTTAGGCGAGGACTGCACGGGAGCAGAGGCGGGTGGCGTGCCTCGGTGCGGCAGGGAAGGCAGTGTGTTAGGCGGGGAGGTGGGTCCGTCCTGGCATCCCTTGGCTCCACACCCGTGGAGCCCAGAGAGGTACTGCAAACCCTGTGAACTGCTGCAACGGGGGTGCCCGAGAGGCATCTGATAACCAAGACCTGGGGCACGAATCCTTCCCCCAGCCAGTGTGGGAGCCCTGTGCACAGGCTCCTGCACTGGGGAGCAGGATCAGTGCTCTGATGTGCTCACAGCTTCCCGGAGGGCAGGTGGTGTCCAGCAGGCTACGGCCAGATGGCATAGGGAGAGCAGCCGGGGGCAGAGATGGTGCAGATGCTCCTCATGCTGCCCTCCAAGGCTGAGAGGCTCTTGTAGTGGTCTCTATTTTGCAGTACTTTGGGTTTTCCTCTGCATGCAAATGTATAATGAGGCCCGTGATGGCTCTGGGCAGTGCCCGTGCCAGCAGGCAGTGGACGGGTGCAGATACTTTCAGCGTGTGCTGAATTGTTTGGGCACTCCCCTGCTGCGCTTGCATTATCGGGGAGCTGGGCCAAGACTGGGCATGGGGGAGAGTGATGGGAACAGAAAGGAGTAAAAAAAAAAACAACAAAACAAAACAAAAAAACGGGAGCAGGTGCTGGCTATTATGTATGAAGCAGAAAAAGAGGAGAGTTCTGGTTGAAAACAGAAGCTGAGAAAAGGCAGATTGGCAGCCAGCATATTTCTGGAGACAGCTTTCTCCTCTGTAGGCTGTGAGTCGCCTAAGAAATGTGTCAATAAAGCACACTCGCAGGCACTGTCTCTAATAAATATATATTTAAGAGAGACATTTCTTCAAAACTTCTGCTAGGAGATGTCTAATTCTGAAGGGATGGCATGAAAAATGACATCTCCAGTGGAAGCAGAGAGTTGCCATGGGAACTGGAACGCTCTGAATGCACATCGCTAAAACAAGAAAACATTCTCCCCAGCAAAGGAAATTAAAAATTACATCTGGAGGCATCTGCCCTCTGCTTGTCTCTGATGGGAGTATCAGAGTATTATGCAGCATATTGTGATTTGTGTAGTGGGTAGAACTGAAAATGCAATATTTGTTGCCGAATTTTTGTGAGTAACTGTGATAAAAAGCCTTCCTGTGTGCTGGACAGACAACGCTGGTGTCTGAACAGTGCTGGGGAAGGGAAGATTTAGAGCCATAAGGGAATTTCCTTTAAAAGGATTTTTCTTACTTGGGAATAAAACAACATCCTGAGTGCACAAATAAGCCCATCTCACTGTGTGTGGATCACCCTGCTACTCCTGGGGTTTGCTGGCCCCATTTGCTGGCCAGGGACTTCCCTGGGAGGCACGGTGATGGAGGGGCACGGTGCGTGTCTGGGGTTTTATCTCATGCTTTGGAGACTCTCTATTTCTGCTTCCAAGTCTTGGACAGCAAACACAGGAGGAGTCATTTCCGCGTGGCAGAGGTGGACTCGCAGTCCGTGCTGTCTAATGCATTTCTTGGTGCGTTGGCAGCAGTGTGTGCAGAGGTAACACAGGGAGCTGGGTGAGCCCAGGCAGCAAGGAGAGCTTGCCGTACTGTACGACAGGACTCCAGCATCAGAGGAAATGCTAAATTGACCAGCGCAAGGCAATGTGAATTAAATAAGTTTATTTGTACGATGTATCGGCATTGCTGCAAACTAAATGAGCAGCGGCCATGCAGCCCAGAGACCCGTGCATGACGGGGGAGAGACAGCTCAGTGGAGACCTTGGCTCTGCGCACAGCTCAGCGGTCACACTGGCAAAGACCATGTTGGGGTGCATAAGGAAAGGAAAGCATTTGTCTGCATTGCCCTGGGGGTGGTGGTGAAGGATGCCAGAAGCGTCACTGGAGGCACACTGTCGCGGGAGATGATTAAGTTCTTCTGCTGAAGGAAATGCTAGCCAGGAGCTAATGGATAAGGGAACCAGAGTGCAAATGACTGTGTTGCTCCCTGCCATGGTTTTCTTGTATCTTCGTCTCACTACCTGGCGTTGGCCTCAGGGGACAGGCTTGAGAATTAAATGGACTCTTCCTCTCAGCTATACAGCAAGCCCCAGGAGCCACTTTCTTTTTCTTTTTTTTCTTTTCTGCACACTACAGTCCGTCATGCGGTCTGGCAATCCTCAGCCTGCAGAGCAACCTGGAACAAAATATAGCCAGAGGCATGGGAAGGCAGGGCTGGGGCTAAAAGGCAGATGGGGAAACTCAGGCACAGCAGAACTGCATTGCATGCTCAGTGCCATAGTGCAGATTAGCACCAATGGTGGGGTTGGAGCTCAGAGCTCTGCCTGCAAACCTCACGCACTTGATCGAGACATCTTGTTTATTCTTTCCCCCTCTGCAATGACATAAAATTAATGCAATGCAGTGTGTTTCTCATTTGATTTTTCTTGCATTTCTCTGCTTGCTTTCTGGCTTTCCAATCTTTCCAGTTGTTTTCTATGTATCAATGATTACCAGGTTAGCAATAGCAGTTTTGTATTGCACCCTTGTGCTTATCTTTTTCCTGGGGATCTGCCTTGAGCTCTGATGAACTACAGAGCTCAGTAGTTCCTTTCCAAATGCTAAGGATTTTACTGGCACTGATCTGACGTTTTTGCAGCTCCTCTTCAAGCATGTGAGTGGCCTGTTGGGAGGTGATGATTTCTGTTAAAGAAAGACTTGCTGCGAATGAGTTAACAAAAGGTTCAGTGTTTTTAGGAAAGGGAGTAAGTGATAACCTGCTGGGGCCAGTCTGCAAGCTCCCTGATGGAGAAGCTTCAGAGGTGCACCGCATCCACGCGGGTTCTGGATAAGCCTGGTCTAATGACTGACTCTCGCAGCCAAGTTATACACGTGTGAGGGCACACAGCAAAGGCAGCGGCTCAGTGGCTGCTTTGTTCTGGTGCCTTATCCCTCCCGTGTATGTGCAACTTCAGCCACAGTACTGGGGCACAGGACCTGCTGCAGTCTTTCCTTGAGGGTGCTGTTCACCAAAATTCCTTGATGTGGTCAACAAGAACATCATCACTGACCCCTAAAGAAGGAAATTAACTGAAGGTGAAGTCAGGAAGGCAGGCCCAGTACGAAATGCAGGTGTTTTGCCGGTAACATGGAGAGGTTTGCCTAATGCTGGAGTACCAGTCTGGCATCTTTGCCCTCATCTCATTGCTCCCTCCAGTGTGTACAGCTATGTAGGCACCCTGCAGGACTGTGGTCAGCAAAGTTTTCCTGGCTTTGGTTTTGTTAGGGCCACAGCTACGTGTACCAGCTGGCAACACGGTGTTGTCTGAATGCTCTTCCCCTGTCCACTGGGACTGGCAGGGATTCCCTTCCCCGAGCACCTCTGGCTTAGCCATCAAGGACAGGCTTTTATACTGAATATGTTAAATTATGCATGCTAATTTATATTCACACATTTTCTCATTGTATTTATAATATATAACAAACATGTTTATGTAGCATCTCTCTTCCATTACCACAGGGTCTCAAAGCACTGTAGAACCTCTAAAAGCAAGCTCATACATACATATTCCTCCTCTGTCTTCATAGCATCTGAGGGTGTCCTAAGTCCTTAAAATAGTAACTACAGTAGCTTTGTTCATTCTGTCTTTTCTGTCTGTAGCAAAAATAGCGCCACTAATTTGTAGTCTCTGTTTGTAGTCTGTATGTGTGAGAATGAGGGGTGTGTGTAAAGCCTCCATGACTGTACATCCTCTAGCAGTTGCTGCTTCTGACTTTCTCTTCTATCTGACTCTCTATTCTATTCCGACTGCACTTTGTGTTTATCAATAGCTTGCACCACACCCTGATTCTAACCTCTGTATGTGTATTTTATGTCACTTAATGCAGTAATAAGAATATGTGTGTGTGCATGCCTGCATGGGGCAATGAGGGGAAGCTAAGTTAAACTACATGAGCCAAATGTATGGTTCTGTTGAGTCTTGCGTTAGTTTTTTGCCTGGGCTCCTAATGGAGTAAGGCTTATCACATCTTTCTTTCTGCCTTTTGTCTTCTAAAAACTTTTGAGCCTGTTGGCTGATCTGAACAAAACCTGACAGGAAGGTAGATATCTCAGAGATTTTAAGTTCCTGCAAGATTTGTGGAATTATGCAGCTAAGTGGAAAAAGACCTGAAGTAGAGAGAGGTAACTAGATGGGATCAACTGCTGTTAGGCATCTGAAAAATAGGCAGGAAAAGCTGATCTGCGGGAAAGCAGCGTTTGTTGGCTCCACTAATGGTACAGCAGCATCTCTCCTAGGCTGTTCTGCTGGATAGAGCTCTAACCTGCATCCCCCACTCTTGGTAAATGTGAGAAAATGCCTTTCTCCAGCATGGGAGGGTGTGAAATCCCTATAGCATCTTCTACAGCAACACATGGACTTACTCACTGCGCCAGGAATGCCTAGAGCCCCCTTATCCATTGTGTGTTGAGATAAAGAGGCAGTGTAGCATGCTCTGTTCAGGGAGTTCAGACCAGAAAACTGGGCTACCCTGTGCCATTACTGACATGGAAGTGCTAGGGAGGCAGTGCAGTTTCTCACCCAGAAGGGACAAGCAGATGCCCTGTGTGGCACTCAGCGCTGTGCTGGGACACTGGCTCCCTGCTCACTTGGAAGCAAGGAGGAATAAGATGTGCCTGACTCCTCTGCTTTCAGCAGTAGTTATGCCTTGATCCAAACTCCATAGCCAACGTGTTATGTAGGCATGGAGAGAGCTGAGACCTGGGTCAGAGCCACGAGCATGTGTATAGCACATTTGGAGACTGCTTAGGGATTTCTCTTCCAAGAACTGAGCTGATCTTCCCTACATAACCCAAGGAGTTTTTGCCCTGGGTGGCTTGTGCCCCAGGGATCACCTAGGAATTAGACATCCATCTAGGCATTACAGTGTGCCATAAATCCTAGACAAGCCATGCTCAAGTGGTAACTGGGTCACTTCATGGTCCTGCATCTGGTTCCTGCAGAGGACACTGGATGCAGCCATGTTACAAAGCTGCATATTGCGGCATGCTGTGTGAGACAGGCAATAAATCTCTTCATTGCATCAGCTCTCCCCTGGCCCTGCTAAGAAAGAGAGCCAGGGCAGCAGGCCATCTCTTTGAGGGATTTGACAGGCATCATCTCACTTCAACTGGGCTGAAAAATTAAGTACATGTAATTGTAGACCATGCTGATGTCTCTCATCATGTGTGAGTGGTTTCGTTGTCAGCTGTCTCTTGAGAAAGCCCCTGAAATTCTTTTCAACTTCTTGCTACCCCTATGCTGAAATATCCAAGTTGGGGGGAGAAAGGAGAAAAAGCACAGCTGGAAGTGATACCGCACGCATATCTGTGTTTACAGATTTGATGACTTCTCTCTAGTCTGGCTGGAGGACATGGAATTGTAGACACTGATGTGCCATCACACCGGAGAGAAAGTAGTGATTAATCACCGTGGCTCACGGAGCAGCAACTTGGGAACTGTCTGTACAGCAAACACTGGCAGTCCCAGGGGATTCGAGCAGCAGCGGTGGGTGCTAAGCCAACCCCTGTGAAAAGATGTCTTGGCACCCCAGGATGGGAGGGACAGGCTTGATGCTTTCATGGAGAGCAGCAGATAGCCTTGTTTCCTGTGTAAATGTGATGCCTTTTTGATCATAACTCTGCAGAATTCACCGGGAGTGTAACTGAGGGGGTCAGATCTGTTACACAGACTGAGTTATTTCAGCTTTACGAGTGAGACAGGGTGACCACTTCTGGAAGCAAGCAAATAGCCGAGCAAAACTGCATTAGACAAATAGTTCATGACACATAGGCACAGCTAGATACAGATCTGATCCAAAGGTCTCATTGGCAATCCCCTGCAGGCTTTTACTCACCCCTGCTTTTGTTGAGATAAGACATTTGTTTCAGACATTTATATTGTTTCTTTCCTTACTGTGTGGTTTATTTTGCAGAGTACAAATTTCCCAGTGCTCAGTCCTTGGCTGACCCCACTTTGCAGTGGATGAGCATCCCATCATCTTTAACCATGTTGTCCCAGGTGGGAGCATGAGGCTAAGGCCAGCCTTCATCCACGGGACCCTGGTCATCATCTTCATCTCTACGCTCACTAGAGAGAGGCAGGTGCCATCAGAGGCAGTCAGGTCTGGGTGGGCTGACCGATGTCTGGGATTACCCTCCCACCATAGACAAAATGGGGTCAAGGAGGTCTCTGTTATGTCTTGATGCTTCTGCCCAAGTGAGTTTTTCTGGAGATGTGTTGGTGGTTTAGGTAGTTCAAGGAATTAAACCTGATGCCGCTCTTAGTTCTGTCTGGCCTGCGCAGGACTGGGCCAGCTGCCAGGCCTCCTGGTGACACTCTTGGCCATTTGGCATTGACTTCTGTAGGCTGTGTGGTGTCCTACCAAAAGCCTTTGCTTCTTACTGATTTCAACTGTTTCAATTCTATGTAATTCTATATACAGAGGTGGCTACAATTTATTCCTATGTAAGGAAGGCTGCTGGCAGGACCAAGACACCCTATGTATGTTCTGGGTTATTCTTCTTTGAAGAACATGTGCATGCTGCCATCCACTTTTGGGAAAGATGCTCAGGCTGAACTCATCAAACCTGGGTAAATGTCTGCAATATGAGACTTGGCTTTTGCTTGTGAACAAGTAACTTTGTATTCAAGGATGCTGAAGCACTAAGACAGCCAAGCAACATCTGAAAATATGTATTTTTACTTTGGGACTGGGAGTTTGAAGAGGTTGACTGTGACCTCTCTATGTGTTTTCTGAGATCCCCAAGTCAAAATGAATTGAGGAGAGAGAAGGAGCAGTGCTGAGAGCTGCCCAGATCTCTCTGCGCTCCAGCTCTGCTCTCCCTTTTGGAGATGCTGGAGGAAATGCCAGTACCTTCTCCATTTTTTGCCATCTCTGTTCCCCAGCCTTCCCCTCCTGACCCATGCATAGCCTCTGCTCCCAGCATACTTGGTGTGAAAGCATCCCAGGTGCAGTAGGGATGTTTGTGGTCCTGACATTAGCAATAGCTCTTGCTGCTTTGTGGCCTTTGGGTGGCAGGAGCTCCGTCAGTCTATGTCCTTGGAGTCAGCTTTATCCCCTGGCTGGGCTGGACAAGCCTAGGAGGCATTAGCAGCGCTGCAGTGATGTTCACTGAAATGTTTCCTTCTGTGCTGCTATTCCTGAGCTCCCTAGCAAAAAAATGCAAGAAAACCATCTCTAATGTCTGTGGGAGAGTCTTGCTGGCCCTGCAGCAGGAGAGCAGCACTGAAGGCTACATCAGGGGTTTCTTGTGTGTGGTTGGTGATGTAGAAGATGTCATGTCTCCATTCCTGCAGCTCTTGCAAGGGAGGTTGTGGTAAGAGGCAAGACTGCCCTCTCCCCTGTGCTCTCCCAGTACTGGCACAGCAGTCCCAAGGGCAAAGACACAGAGAGAGTACCCTGTGCCACACCACCCAGCGATGTGCCCTTCCTTCTTCAGTGCCTCTCTTCTTACTGAAAGGAGACACAACTCGGCTCCCACTTCCCAAAACAAGGCAGCACCACAGGTTAAAAGGCCATCTGAAAAACCAAGGTAGGAACTGGCAAAGGCAGCAGCCCTGTTGTGGTGGGACTGATGCTGTCAGTGAGAGGAGGCACCCAAGGATGGAGTTCTGGCTGGGGGCTGCAGCGTGCTGGCTCCGAAGGCAAGGGCTGCCCTGGGTTGTGGTGTGGCTTGGCTCCAGCGGGCTCATGGGGCTTGTAGCAAAGGTCATGGAAGCCTCTTTTTTTCCAGAGGCTAAAATTGGAAGGAAAATTAAATCCCCCCACTGAGAGGCTGAGAAAACAAAGAATGCAACAGCCAAAAAGCTTCTGTGTGCAGCTGCAAAAATTACCTTCTGCTGCTTATTAATTAGCATGGCAAGGATTTGGGAGAAGGCATGAGGTGGAAGTCAGTAGTACAAACCAACTTCTTGTGTTTCCCTTCCTGGGGGTGCTGGGTTAGCTGTAAAGCACCGTCCTGTCCAGTGTGCTTACTTTGGGTTACATAACATGGGAAAGAGCTACGCAGCATCCCCTCTCTCTTTGTGGTGACACTGTCCTCACCGCAGGCTGGTGGAAGTCCTTCCCAAAGGATTTTGTGTATTTGAGTGGACACTGGACAGGTCCTTGGAAGAGGATCACTGAATAAGGGGACCTCATCAAGCTGAGAAACTCTTGAGCTGAGGCTAAATGCAGTCTAGGAGGGTGTTAAGGGGCATTATCAGCTTGTTATGGCACTTTTTAGGTTGTGACCATGGTTGGAGAAGGGATATTGGGCTGGCTGGATTCCAGAGCAGTTCATACGGAGCCCAGTGCAGATGCATCTACCTCCAGGAGCTGGGCTGGAGCAGTCTGAGGGTTGGTACCCCTGGGTGCAGAAGAGCTTGAATAGCACTGTCCTGCTTTCTAGTCTCAGCCATGTCATTCACAGAAACACCAGTACAGACAGGCTTGTCACCTCCGAGCTCCCTTAGGTCCCAGCACTGCCTCGAGGAGGTCCCAATTCCCTCGCTCATCCAGCTTATCTCTGAGATAAGGCTGTGCAGCCTCCCTGACGTCAGCACAGCAGCCAGGAATCCCCTGCACGAAGCCGCAGTGGCTTCGCCCCTGTTTTAATAGTGCACATCATTTGGGAGCCTCCAGTGCTTGGATGCAGGCACATCATTTCTGCTAGCTTGCGGCATAGCCTCTGGGAACCCCCGCCTGGGAAACGTGACTGTGTTCAGCACATCCGCAAACCTCAAGAGCTGAAACACAACCGTCCGAGTCAATTATATTACAGCTGAGATTCTTAAATAAACAGCACTTGATGAGTGCAGCGGGATGTTTAATAAGAGCCTCCTCAGCCCCCTGTGCCCCCCGCCTCCTATAATCACTTGTAGAGGCAGCCCTACAATCTACAGCCAGCGAGGGGAGAGGCAGCGAGGCAGCATAATTTGTATTCCAGCTCTGCTACTGCTCCTAGTGCTTCCAAGAAGCAAGTAAAAATAGCACTCCGTCATTTTGTAAATAATAGCTATCTCCTCACAGGCCCGGGGAGTCACGAGCACTTAAAAGGGAGATTGCGGGAAGGGAGGGAAGTCTACCTTGAGCCAGGGCCAGGAAGATGGGACATGGGGACCCGGAGGAGGGGACAGGGGAGGACAGGTGAAATGGAAACCCTGAAGCACGCTAGCAGCAGCTGCTGCTGCTGCTTTACACCTTCTGCATGCACAAGGGAAGCAACCGACCCTGCTGGTGTGGGGCTCAGAGCGGCAGGATCCGACCTTCCACGCAGAGCTAGTAGGGATGTTTATTGCCTGCACAAGCAGCTAGATCTGGCGCAGCAAATTCTTGGAGAAGGAGCGGGGTAGCTTTTAAAGAGCAGGCAGGTGTAGGGAGTGCCATGGTAACACTGTGGGAAGGGATGTTATAGCTTTTGTTTTACATTTGCATTGCAGATCTGCCCAGCTGTGGGGGATTTCTGCAGGCGGGAGCAAGGCAGCGTTGGCTGGCAGGCAGGGATGGGGCTTTGTACCATGTGGGAGAAGGGGCAGCTCTGATCGGCCTGCAGCACCTTGTTCCTGCTCACACACTTGCTCCAGATGGTTTTAGAAACACAGTTGTGCTGAAGCTTAGGAATAAGCTGAGCCTATAAATGGGAAAAGCCCCCAGACAAGGGAATCGGCCTCAAATAAATAGCTTGGCAACATGGCATGCCACTTGGGTCTCTAAATTCTGCCCATGTTCAAACATTGAACCTGAAAATCTCTTGCTCTTCTAATTTTGTGACTGCTTCAGGGTCTTTTTTTGCTTTCCCAGGTGGCAGCAGCTTGGGGCATGGTGAGGCTCAGCAACATGGCCAGAGGGTGCTTGTGCAGCCTGCCAAGAGCAATACCGTGCCCCCTGCTGGGCAGTGGTGCACCAGCCCACGCCATTCCCTAGGGCTCTGGTCCTTGCTCCACTCTGGCTTCCTACCTGAACCAAGTCTCTCTTCCCCCCCCCCCCCCCCAATTATAAAACAGGACTGGAAGCATCCACCTGCTACCCCAGCAGGCTTGAAGGCTCAACTCACTTGTACATGTAAAAAAAACTTTGAGTCACAGGGAAAGATGATGCTAGAAAAGGAAAAATGCCATGTAATATTCTGCAACGGGTCTAGGGAGAGTGCCTAACCCTCTGCAGTACAGTCCTTAATTATTAAATCTTTGGTGAGAACTGGGCAAGACAGCCAAGCTGCAGCATGAGCATGTCTGTGGATTGAGAAGGAGATGAGGATTTCCCTGCCATGTCTCTGAGCGGAGGCAGGAGATGCTCCTCTCTCAGCTTTCTCTTGCTGCAAAAGTAGATGCAGTTTCTTCTTGTTCAGGCTCAGGGTGGGTAGGTGTGAGGGTAAGGAGAGGGGAGGCTGGCTGAGTAGCTCCTGATTTCTCTGGAGGAGAAGATGTCACCATCACAGAGCTGATGAGCTCCGGCAGAGCTGCAAGCAGTGTGGATGCTCTTGGGCTGTAGGATCATGAAGGAAGCGAATCTCTGAGGCTGGAGCTCACTCTGTGCCGCTGGTGTATTACTTATCTCTGGATTGCCCAGCTCCACTGAAATCCCTGCTTGCGTAGCAATGATTTAAGCTCAGAAATCCCTCTGGATCCCAGCCAAATCCTGCCCTTGGGAGCACACATTAACAGGGAAAGTTCAGTCTGGCATTTGCCAGGAAAGGTGCAGGGAGCCCATTTTTCTAAGTGCTGGCGGACACCAATAAGCCAGTGACCGAGCCAGGCCCCCCCAGTTTGTCCCTGCACTGGGCACTGACTTGCAGGCACAAAGGGGTCCCACCCAGTTCCAGCGGGTTTGCATGGCCTGGCCCGGGGGGGTACATCTGCGGTCTGGAAATGGGGGATCCTCTTCAGACCCAAGCTGTAATTAATTATTAATATTAATACATTAACGGTGTTTGTTAATGCCATTATCTTTGATTGGATTTGTCAGTAGATTGAAGGGGTGGGAAGCTCTGGAGCTCTGTGACAGCCAGGTTACAGCACGTTAAGGACATAAAGGCTCACATAAAGATAGCAGGATCATATCAAAAGGTGTCCAAAACTAGTTCTGCCTTTTTACCTCCTCATCACTTCCTGAATCCCTTCCCTTGTACTTGGACCCCAAGGATCACATTGTAAAGCATGGGTGCTTTCATGGACCCCTGTCCCTCTGCCCCCTCAGGTGCAGGGGACAATTTATTCTGCACCTCACAAGGACTGGCTTCACTGGCCATGGGCAGCCATGGATCCTGATTTGATGACCACGGCTGTAAATTATTATCTTGGGCACACTGAATGCCAAGAAGGGAGGAGGGGAGGGAAGAGAGAGTTTGTGTTTTCTCTAAAACATAATTAGCTTTCTCTCGCTGCATGTGTTAGCAGAAAGAGCCTCGCTTCACTAAATGTTCTTCTCTGCTGTGTATCTCATTTGAGGACTTGATTGGAGGAAGACAGAGAGAATACCCTGAGTGTTTAAGTCTTACAGAAGTAACTCATTTTGTTCAGGATGATGTCTTGTTGGCTTCTGCGTGTTTCAGAAAGTGTACCGCATACATATTTCTCTTTAACCTTCTTTTTATCGCATCAAGACAAGATCAAGGGTTACTTATATAGCACAATAATATCAGCCACAGGCTGTGTCAGAAGCTTTCCAGCCATAATAACGAAAGACATGTATACGTATATTTTAGCCATTAAGGAGAAAACCCTGCCAGAATGCATTATCTTATTTTTGGATACAAAACTTTGAATCACAAAACTAGCTTCATAGTACTGCAAAACAACTGTCAGGGGACAGAAGGATTTCCATAACTGAATTGAGCAATGGGCCATCCAGGCTACTTGCAAAGCTGCTGCAGTGGCCAAAATGAGGTACTATGCATAAAATATGAACTCTTCTTTGGGGCTCTAAATTGGTTCTTGCATTGGGAAAGCAGCTCTGAGCCAGCTAATGCCATACAAAAAGAGCACAATTGGCATGTTCTATCCCTGAAGTGGTGAGGATTTATGGTAACGTAGTGCTAAACTCAAGGCACCTCACCCATCATTTTTTCAGTACAACCCAGTGGGCAGAGCGTAGGACCATGAATCTGGCAAATCACTATGCCTTGATTTCCCTGCAAAATGGGACAGCAGCAGAGATTTCAATTAGGAAACATGCTGAAATCGTAATGAAGTCAAGAATGAGAGCTGTATGTGCTGTTTGGCACATGTGCTTGTGGCTGTGTTCTGCAAAGCACTTTAGTTTATTTTTACCTGAAGGCATGTGATTAAGATTGCCCCTGGGTTTTAGCACTCGGGACAGGAACTGGGGCTCTGTGGTTCTGCTGGGGCAGTGAGGCTGCTGTTCAGCATCCACAAGGGTGTCGCAGCCTGGGATGCAGGGGAGCGTGTGATGCAGGCGAGCAGCAGCTTTGCAAGAGCAGCCTCTCACCAGGAGCGAGGCACTTAGGAGAACAGCAAACACAATGGCAGTAAAAGGCAATCAGAATATTGATTCTTTTTACATACAGATAAGCCTGAAGCTGTAACAAACCCAGGGTTTCCTAAAACTGGTGGAACATTGCTAGGCTGTTTATCAGGCTGGGAGACACAAAGGGATTTCAGATTAAAAGGAGTTTCAAAGCATCAGGGCTTACCTCTGTACTGAAAACGTGTGGATCTGTACCACATTATGTATCGTGTAGCTGCATACATTTTGTAAACACACATTGTCTGGCTGTGTGGGACATACTCATCCTTGGTGTAAGTGTGGAAAGTAGCAGAACTACATCAGAGATTAATTTGACCAATTACGAGTGATAAAATCGGCCATTGTTCAGGGCACAGCAGAGAGCACGATGCCGGCTTGCTGAGGGCTCGCCAGGGAGGCGCCTGGCAGGAAAAGCCACCACATAACAAACCCCAAACCCTTCCCTATACAAGCAAATTCAGTTCTCTAATTGCTTTTTTTCCCCTTTTTTTTGTCCCAGACAGCGTAACTGAAGTCAAGACCGACATTTACGTGACAAGTTTTGGCCCTGTCGCGGACACAGATATGGTAGGTGCCACTGGCTCATCGCCTCCTGGGGAGGGATGGCTTCTCCTGCAGCCACAGCGGACATGTCCCACCCTCGTCCCTCTACAGTCTGGGCAAAAGCAGGATTTTCCTAAATGGCAAGAACATGACAAGCATCCCAGCTGCCTGCCTGGGCATGAGTGGGCCTCATCATCTTCTTGCAAGCCAGGGGGAGCTTGGTGTGGGTGGTAGACAGGGATTGTTCCTCACGTGTGTTCAGGCTTTTAGAAACCAATTGATAATGCAGCCTTGAAGGGTCGATACCTTTGCACCACTCAAGCACACTGCAGGCTTTAGGGTCTTTTTCCTTCTTGCAAGTGCAACCTAATGAAAAGGGGAGGTCTGCCCATGGGACCAAGACCTGTACATGCTCCACCCATTACATGCTTTGACAAACACCTTCACTGTAGCCAGCTTTCCTTGACCTGACTGTGCGTGGAGGAAGGAAGGTGCTTCCTGGGAAGAGGGGAGGATGCCAGAATCTGGCCTGTTTTGGTGGCAGTGCCAGAAGAGGATGGTTCACCATCAAACTGTCCTTAGTGCTTGAACCAGAAGGGAGGCAAAAGAGAAAAAAGAAAAAGAGCTGATTGCAATATTTTGTCATGTTCAGGGAAAATTATTAACGAAAAGGCCTGAGGTCTGAGTTTAGGCTTGTATTCCCACAACAGTTTGTCTTCTAATTAAAACAGGACTGTGGAGCATAATTAATAGTGAGCTTTCTCAACAGCATTTCTTGCAGCTCATATTCCACATGCATCCAGGCGCACAGAGAAGAGTTGGCTGTTCATGGTTGCTCAAAATTTTGAGGATGCCACATGAGGACAGTCACGCATTCAGGACTGAGACTCTCCTGCACGTCCAGTCCCAGAGGTGACCTGGTGCTGGCACAGCCCAGGCCAGCAGTGGGCAGTCCTGGCCTTGGAGGGAGCCCACTTCGGGAGAGGGAGCAGGCATTGCTCTCATCAGCTAGGTTAGGCAGGAGTAATGTCCTGCGGCTCTCGTGGCCCCTCTGGAGCTGGGAGGGTTTCATTTTCTGTGTTGACATGGCCATGAAGATCTCTTCAGCTGCCCCACTGACAGCCCCATGCTAGCAAGCGGAGGAGTTGGGGGAGAATAAAATCTGTGTTTCATTGAGGTGCTAGCCCCATCACGCAACCCCATCCTTCTTTGGAAAGATCATTCCCTTCCAGGGTTAGAAGTTAACCTGATGTCAGCGTGGCCAAGAGTATTAGTTTCATCTGAGTTCTCTCTCTATCTCACTTGCTTTCCTACAGCAGCAGAGACCCATAATATATTCAGCAATCTTAGCCCTTGGGGAGTATCTGATAATTACTTCCAAGGTGGAGCATATTTGATTAAGGGAGTGTGTATAATGAACTGTGAAGAAGAAATATGAGGTATTGAAAAGAGGAAGGTATTCTCTGCAATATGATTTAACAAAATGAATTTAAAATTAGGAAGACAGTTAAAGAATAATAAATTATTTCCCCTTTGCGTGCTTTAGTTCCATGTGTTTTACAAATGCATAGCAAATGTGTTTTAGTGTGCCGTTCTGGTACTAAATGCACTCAGAAACACGAGACAGAGAAACCCCATCTCCTTGAGAAGCGTGGGGAGAGCCTGCTCTTCTGTGGTGGTTCCTTTCATCTCGGGAGTGGGGAAGTCCCTCCTTCCCTGCTTGCATCTGCCTGGTGATCTCGCTCCCGTCCCTCCTACAGCCATTACTCATTGCAATGGAAAGCCGCTCCTGTGCATCTTGATGCAGACAGAGACTGTAATTATGATGATGGAGGAGAGGCAGGTAAAACTGCTGTGGAGAGCGGAGGAGAGCAGCTGCTTACAAAGCGTGGAGGAGGACATGTAGACCTTTTCTCTGAGATGCTCCAAGGGACTTCTGATCTCTCTTTCAGTGTGGTTTGGAAAGTAGAGCCTGATAGGACCTGACATATGCCTGAATCTTCAGTAGTGAGCTCTTGCAGCTTTGCCTCAGTCCCCAGGAAATTGAAGGGGGAAAAAAAAAAGTTTAAGGGAATTTTATTCTTTGGTGGATAGACTATGGAGACAGACTCAGTCTTGATGTTTTCGGCCACTTCTATAAGGTGAAGAGCATAATGTAGAACTAAGTGTCCTGATTAAAAGGGGCGACTTGGGAATGATGCTCTCAGGGAAAGAAGTATAGAAAAGAGGGGAAGACTCTGAACATGATTTCTCTTTTCTTTGGGAATGATTCCTTAGCATAAAAGAAGAGAAACAGGGCCTGGGAAGTTGTTATAAAAGTTTTACTTCTTTGTTTTTTAGTAGAAACAGGGAGTTCTGAATAAGATAGCTCTTCTCCTGATACGGACTTTTCCCAAACCTACCTCCTGGGACTGCACACAAGCTCATTCCTTTTTTTTTTTTCCCTTTACTGAGCTTAAAACCACAAAGTGAAGGTAGCTTCCATGAAGGGGCAGAATATCTTGTACAGGGCAGAGCCTGTGGGAATGTAGGATCTTCTCTTTCCTTCCCCCAGCCAGGCTCCAGAAACTTCACATTTGAGCTGGAGTGGCTCTGTGGCCAGGGAGCAAGGATGAATTTCTTTACCAAGATGCTTTCATTCAGCTGCCATCTGCTGCAAAACCTGTAGGAATTTCTACGACCTATAGGAAACTGATGCGCAGCAGCTTTTAAATGCTTCTGAGAAGAGCTGCAGGAAAGAAATCACTCACAATGATAAGTTTAGTTGGTCCTGCAGCCTCCAGGAACCCGTAAATAAAGACTATGAGTCTGCAATGGCAGGGGAAGAACAGCTGGGACAGACAGATTTTCCAAAGCCCCTGCCTCTCTCTGAAAGCCTTGTGAGCTAATGAGATCCTTCCTTAGCAAGAGGAGGTGTGTGTCGTAGAGGTGAGCAGTGGTGCAGCTCATGCTGAGGGGCTGAAGAATTTCCCACAAGTGACATGGACCCTCAGAGGACATGGGGTGGCTCAGGTCACAGGGAACAGCAGTCCCTTATGCCAGGCACTGGGCAAGTTGATTTAATTTTGCCTTGGGGTGGCCATGGAGCTGTAGCGCCTTTGCTGCTTGGTCAAGTGGTTTCCAAGGCTGCACGCACCGAGCAAGGAGCTGGCCCTGGCTGCAGGGTTTCAGAGATGTGACTTCTAATTGCCTCAACTGGAATTTGGCCTAGGAAATGGGTTTCTACACTAGTGGAAAGAAAAAAAAAAAGGGGGAGGAAAAAAAAGAAAAAAGGGAAAAAATAGGAAAAAGAAGAAAAAAGAAAAGAAAGTCACAGGATCTTGTAATGCAAGTTTGTGAGGTTCTTGATTCAATGCTTTTCCAGAGGTGGCCTAGGGAACAAAATGACATTAAGACAATGTCATGAAACTTTATTTCTTTTTTTTTTTTATGAGCGGGGGTATAATTACCAGTATCCTGGCCAAATTCCATCTCCAGGAACTTTTATTTTTGCCTTTTTAAATTCCTGTGTAGCTGCGCATAATGGTTCCCTGCCCTGAAACATCTGGATAAAGGTGGTGGTGTAGCAGGACTACCCCAGAACTGGCCACTGGCCACTGTAGGCTGTATTGCAGCTTGTGTGCAGTGGTCAGACAGATTGAAATGCAAATTTTGGCATCATATGTAAGTCATTATAAAAAATGTGGTAAATGCCCTCTATCCTCCACAGATTTCTCCACTGCTGCTAATCCACACTTCTTGTTGCATCACACTTCATGTCAACCAAGGTGTGCCAAAACACAGTATGCTCAATGACAGAAGATATTTACCATTCCTTGAAGCGGCTTGTTTGCAATGAAGAGCTGAGTAAAACAAGACTTATTTTTCTCTTCTTTCTCCACAAAGGAATACACTATTGATGTCTTTTTCCGGCAATCCTGGAGAGATGAAAGGCTGAAATTTGACGGTCCCATGAAAATACTTCCCCTGAACAACCTGCTGGCCAGTAAGATCTGGACTCCTGATACCTTCTTCCACAACGGGAAGAAATCTGTTGCCCATAACATGACAACACCCAACAAGCTGCTGCGCCTGGTGGACAATGGTACCCTCCTGTACACCATGAGGTAAGTTTCGGTCTCCTGGGCCAGGGTCTTCCAGGTCCCTATACACAGGCAGGCAAGGATGGGACCTCAAGGTATGTTACAGCAGGGTTTGTGTAGACTTCCACTGATTGTTAGCACATTTGAGTCTTATCCTGCTGCTTTCCCTGCTATCCTTGTTTCCTACCTACGTAGCATCACTGATCCTCAACTTAAGCACATTTTTACAGGTAGCTTTTTTCTCATCATTCATGTTGATTTTTTTTCTTTTATGTGATGAGGTAGAAGTGTTGGGATCTATAGTTTGTGGAGTTAGTGTGCCACCCAACTTATTTTTGTTCCTGGTCTCTGATGGGATATCAAGTCAGGTTTCCAGTATTGGTAGGGGAATACTGGGATAGGAGACTGTGTTATTCTCCAGCAGCTTGAGAACAGATCTAAATTTGTTCAGCATGTTACACCGGAGCTGTTTGAAACTTCTAATGAGCCCAAGCTTGCTTGTGAGAGCAATGGGGTTTCTTTTCCTACTTCATGGAATCAAAAATCCAAATCTGTGTAATCATTAGGAAAAAAAATCACCAGCTTATTAAAAACTGTGCTTTGGAGGTGCTGGGTTTGGAGAGGCCATTGGAAGTTCTCAGTTTAACCCAGCCCAGGTTGTCCCCAGCTGAGCAATCAATGCGAGCCCTGAACATGAGGCAGCCCTGCAGCATGAGACCCCAGGCAGTGATACCGCCTGTGCAACCCCACTGTGAGGTCCAGCAACTGGGCCCTTCCTTCTAAAACATGAGTTGCTGTTGGGGAACCATGCTTCGGCAGTCATCTTCTCTGGATTTCTCAAGAACAGCCCTGGTACATACATTTATCACTAAGCTGCAACAGGTGGAGAGTATGAAGAGAAATGCCTTTGGGTTAATTGTATGTTTGTTCCGAACTATTCAGATATTCCTGTATGCTTGTAAGCTATTCACCCACATAAATAATGTTTGCCACCTGGGGTTGATCTACTAATTTGCCTTCTGAGGTAAATGGGCTTATAAATGAAACAACAAGCTACTCATAGATGCACAAGAAAGGTGTTAAGTTGGTTTGTGAAAGGTGTAAATCTTTGCTTTCAAAAATTATTTTCTCTGCCTCCATCTTCAAGCTGATCCTAACAAATAACAGGCTTCATAGTGGATTCTGTGTGCTGAGATGCTGCACTTTCACCTCTGTTTTTTGAGGACCAGGCAGAATTTAATCTCTTCCTAGTTAAGCTGGCTGTGAATCTACATAGTGTCAGCAAGTTTTACAGCCTACATTGATAAACAATGCTCTGCTTTTGTGCAGCAGTTCTCGAATATGAGCTAATCCTGCTGGTGCCCTGGGGGTTTAGGTCTCCACACATCAGTGATCTCACGTTACTGAGGCAGATGGGGTAAATGAAGGGAGAAGCCCAACTTGGCTTAAGGGCTGCGTTCTGCTCCCAGCTCTCTGACCTGCATGTGGATGACTAACACCCCCCCCCCCCCCGGTTTGTATCATTGTCTGACTGTAAAGTATTATAGGAGCTACTGGCATAAGACAGCAAAAAAAGGACTCAATTTCAGGGCTTTTATATCATTTCACTTCTTCTTTATTCAGCAAACAGCCATTAGCTTCAGCAAGTTTTGTGTGACTGAGAAAGTATTGGATTTACTTTTCTGTTTAGGGCTGGGCAGGTGCCAGGATGGCAGCATCACGAGGCTCTTGGGAATGAGCTTCTTGAAGAAAATGGAGTCATGGGACTTTTAAAATAAATTCAACACATCTTTCAGTTTAGCTGCCTCCCAAAGAAGCGGGGAATGAATGACAGTCTGGACCTCCCTTTGCGTGTGCTCCTGCTCCCCTTAAATGTACCTCTAAGGCTTTCTAAGAGGTGAAGAGCCCACTCAGAGATAACCCAAAGGTCGAGGGTTGGATGTGAGGCCCTTTGTCACGTGATGCATTGCACAGTGCCAGGAGCTGTAGTGCATGGAGATCTTTTCCTTACCCAGCACAGACTGCTGCTCTGCAGATGTGTGTGAAGCTATCCTGATGAGGCTCTAGGCAGTATTGGACCAGCCTGATGCTGGAGATGTGGTTAGAGCTGGCCAGATGGCCACCTGGAAAGCAGTGCCCACTGCCCGGGACAGTGTGTCAGGGGTGAAGCAGAGCTCCTCTGGCTTTGCAGTTCAACACATCAAGGATGGGATGTCTGTCCTGGTGCATCTGATCATTGCCCTTCTCACTGCTGCTGAAGGAAATGTCTGCTCAGGGCCACAGAGGGTCTTTTGAGTGAGGCTCAGACAGGAAAATGCAAGGGCACAGACTGCATGGTCCAGGACTGTGCTTCAGGCTGAGGCTCAGACCCCAAGTCCTACCTGGCTCTGCCACTCATAGGCACACACACCTCAGTTCTCCTGTAAAATTATGATGATGGTATTACCCTCCCTTGTTAAGTGCTTTGAAACCTCCTCCCAGGAAAGGGCTGGAAGAAGACTCATGTTTTATGTCCAAGTGACACATTCACTGTTGTCCCCCCCGCACAGGGGCATGCACATGTGTCCTTCTCAAAGGAAGGAGCAGGACCATGAAGCCAATCTCAGCCCCACAGAGCTGACATCCAGCAAAGTGCACATCCCGAAGAGGCACGTTCTGTCCTACTGACTAGGGAGTGGGTTTGGACCTCCACCAGATTTCCCCTGGTCTGGCAGGACTGCCCAGGTGATCCCTTGCAGGCTCTGTCTAGACTGGTAGATTGCCATGCAGTTTGACTCCTGAGACATATCCTACTCCTTTACCTTCAACCAGCCAATATCCTTGAGGGATCAGTTCTGCTGATGTGCAATTAGGGGCATGTCTCTTGCTATTTATCCTGCTGTGAAAGCCAACTTCTCTTAGTCAAGGCTTACATTTATAGATGAAGTTGCTCTGGTGGAACAGCAACTCTGACACATGCATCCAGCAAAATTACACCTGTGTGACAATATTTATAGCTCCCGGAGAGAACCTCTTTATCACTGACCTGAGCTTCAACAAGTCACACAACAGCTGTAGCTGAGCGTCCGGAGATTTCCTTTAGTCGCAGCACAGCCTCCTCATGGGTCAGTGCAACATCACAGTGCAAACATCTGATCACTGACTCAGGCCTTAGCACCTGCGTGACAAGATGGCCTTTGTGACCGCAGCACAAAATTGCATTTCTCTATTCACCTCCTTCTGGCTACTGGGGAAGGGACAGGATTACTGATCCCTCTGCCTCTTCCCTGCTACTCTGGATACCTTAGAGGGCATGGGGAACACAGTTTTATTATGTAGCCCTGCCTCTGCAGGCTTGTTTGTGGAGCCCCTACAAGATCCAAGTAGTTCACAAAAGCCCAGCTAGGGCCTCAAAGCTCTGGTGTCAGACCTGAGTACAACAAACGGGGAATTGTGCATGGATTTACATAAGGTACAGACGAAAACTCAACTGCTGCAGCAATCTCTGGATGTACTCTCTGGCTCGAATTGTGGGGGGCACATAGATAATGTTCTGGTTCTTCCTAGCCTTGAAGCAAATGAAAACAGTGAAAGCTTAATGCTGTGCCGATGGGATTCAACTTTGTGAATCCAGGCTTTAAAGAGCTCTCCTCCTCTTCACAGGGACTGTCAGAGTGGCATGTTGAGGCTTTGTGGTTATTGTCAGAGTGGTTCCCAGTCAATATGTGCTCAAGTTATGCACTTAAAGGACGTTTTCTTTAATGCCAGGCTGACGCATTCAGCTGCATGCCCAAAGACTTTGCCTCAAGGACCTATATTGCTAAAGACAATGGAAAGTCCTTAGCGGCAGTGCACAAGCATGTGGGAAGGAGGGTCAGTGAACCCCTGGGTGGGGCAGAGGCAGAACAGGAGGGAAAGCTGAGTACAAAGGCACCCAGGACACGTGCAGTCCTACCAGGGCAGTTGAACCCCAGGTAACAAGTCTTGTACCTAATGGGGCATGCTCAGGGGTTTGAGCTTCCCAGGCTGCTTTTTGAAATCACAGAGCTTCACAATGTCTCTTCCAGCAAAGGCTTTGTGTTGTCTTTACTGCCTGGTTTTTTTAACCCCTGGGCAACTTCTGGGAGCTGTAGGCTGGAGCTTGCAGAACCCTTCCACACGATGGAAGTGCAACCATCATTCTCCTTTCTGCAAGAGCAGCAGCTGGGACATGCCAGCACCAGCTCCTCTGGGTAGTATGGACTGGAAACTATTTGACTGCATCCCATGTCAGGTATGATCCTAAACAACAGCATAAATGGACCCAAGCAGATCAAAGCTAGACTGCTAAACATGCAAGCAGATGAATAGATGAGGTGAGGTTTGCACAGCCTGCTTTTCCCTGCCTTACAGATTCCAGAATGGATCCAAAGGTAGAAATCATGTTTTCCGGGCTTGGTTTTGTGAAGGCAGACTTTTGTAAGGAAGCTGTCCCAGGAGGGAGAAATCTTCAGAGATCACCTTATCTCGCTGCATTTCTGCCATCATGGGCTGAAATCTCCAGGGGCTGGGAGAAGATGCAAAGTGAATTCAGTGCTTTCAGATCCAGCACAAGGATCCTAGAAGCAATTTGGCTTTCAAGCTCAAACCCCAGCAATTAAACCTAACCTAGATTCTCACACAGCCTAAACCGTAAACACTATTCGGCCTGACTGTGGTTATTAATGAATCTCCTAGAGGAGAAATCAGGACAAAACTCAAGCAATATCCCTGGCATAAACAAAGTTGGTTCTGCTGTGCAGGGTGCTGTCATGTTTTTGTACCACACATACACCAAGGGATTATTACATTTGCGTCCCAGAAATTGGACTGAGACTCTCGCTCATCCTGCAGCACGACGCAGGTAACGACAGGGGCTCTAATGACACATCAAAGGCTTCGCTAAGCTCCTGGTAACCATGAGAACGAAGCTGAAGTGGTTTGTTGTACCGTCAGCCCTGGGAGAGGTATGTTTAGCCTGATTCACGCTTCTTGCCATTGTGTTGAGCAGTTCAAAGGACTTCCCATGACTTTAAAGAGAAAAACATGGTTTCTCTCCTGGATGTTCCACTTTTGGTGCCATTGTGCCAGCAAAGTGAAAAGAAAACACGAGGAGTTTGGGGTTTGATTTCAAGACAGTTCTGCGTAAGTTATTGCTAGCGCCTGGGACAGATGAGCCAAAGGATACAACAGCTGCATTATGTGATTGCTGGCAGCTTGGCTATTTTTCACATGCTGTTTAGGCTTTATAATGACATTTCAGGGCTCAGATGTCTGGACCTGAACAGGGCATTGGAGCAATGAAGCAAACCTCTGTGGCTAGCTGGCCACAAGCTCCCTTGCACATGGTAAGGGGCAAAGATGAGAATGAGATGAAGATGAGATGAACAGGCTCTTTTACCCAAATGCTGCAGAGGCAGTGGTAATTGTCTGGGAAGCGAGATACATTCCTCTTAGTTTGACATTTTGACGTTTCATTAGGCAAAGCATATGGTGCTGAGGAGTCCTTTGCCGGCAACAGGAGGTGGCAGGGAAGGCCAGTGGCGGGAGGGTTGGAGCGGAAGGGGAATGTGGGCACTCTCCTGAGCGGTGATTGATTCCACAGCTTACCTAAATACCTCTGCTAATTAGCACTCTGAAAGATGAGCATGTGCAAGAGAGGCTGCAGGAGGGGGGTGAAAGATGGCCGAGGGATGCGGGGGGGCAGCGGGGTGAGCAGCAGTGCATGCACTCTGGTTGTGGGGAGAGCCTCTTGGGGACCCAGCACACCCCAGCACGTGTGGGGGCAAAGCAAAGAGGTTTCAGGCAAGGGAGAACACCTGGAAGTGGGAATGCCTGTATTGCTTCCCCCTTCGGCAGGGAAACTGACTGCCTTCGTGTGTTATCTGTGAACGTGCTGACTTCTGGCTGGCTGAAGTTGCTGAACCAGACTCATCTCGCTGGAATGATATGGCATTTTCTTTTTTATTTAATTTCAGGAGACATAAAAGCTCCTTCATTTGTATGTGGAGAAGTGGCAGGTTAGGTTGCTTTTTCAGTGGTTTGTTGATGGATTTACTGTGGTGGTGTTTACTGGCTCAGCTAATAAAACACTTCAGATTTAAAGTGTGACTGCTGCATTCCCACACACCTATGGAGTCATCCAGCATCTGTATAAAGTTGTCTCCTTTCCTTGACAACACTTGCTCTTGTTGACCATGGCCTGGAGAGGGCAGGAGGGTATGGCCAAGGCCAGCTTGTGCCCAGCTGGTCTCTGCTGCCATCCTGGCCCCCTCTGAGGCTCTTTCTGGCTGCTCTAAATGGCACTCAACCACCGGAACCAAAATCTGCAGTCTTTTGGGTTGTTCAGCCTTATTCATAGTAGCTGTTGATCACAGCCAAGACTTGCAAACAGTACAGTGGATGAAAAAGGCCTTTCTGTTTTTTTGGAGGAGTTCGGGATACATCAGAAGGAAAGCACTGATCAGAGGAGAGGTCCTTTGGAAAAGCCGACTTTGGGAACGCCCAGCTAAGAGCCTTTTGAAATAATAAAGTAATTAGTGAAGCCAACGAAGGAATAGGAAGGTAAAAAGGAAAAGTCTTGTGTGGCATGCTGAGGGAGACAGGGGAAATGCATCAACATTTCCTTTACACAAGTGACAGTGACAAATATTAGAAGCAAAAAGTCCATTGCAGTTGGAAAGGACACAGAAAGAATTGAATGGTAAGATCCGTGAGGACATGCTTGTAAAGCTTGTCAACCATGAAGCACCCCAAGTGAATTTTAAGCTGACAGAAGAAAGCATCACAAAAGAAACAGAACAGGAGGAGCAAGGCTGTTGAGTCCACACCTTGCTGCCAGGTTTTCACACCTGCTTCTTGAAATCCTAATCTTCATCAAGATTACAAAAGAGAGGCATCAGAGCAAATGAGGAATTTGTTCATGGTGGCCTTTGAGCGTCCAGAAGAAAATCATTCCGACGATGTGCTTGTAGGCTTGTCAAAATCACTGTTGGTCTTTCCATTGACTTCAGTGAACCTTGGTTAAAGTCCTAAAGATCAGGCCTTCTTCTCTCTTGTGTAGAACATTCAGTTCAGGTGTGAAGAAGAGATCAGCAAGTCAGAAAGAGTGATTTGTTTCCAAGGAAGTTACATTGGCCACACAGTGGTTCTCAGATTGGCTGAGAAAGCCAAGCTGGGGCCAGACATAATGCAAGCAGGACAGTCATCACCACCTCTTTGTCAGTAGAATGATTACTACAGGACATACACATGGATTCAGAAAGGATTGGCAGACGCATTGTAGAAAAGTCTTGGTCACTGGTGCACTCAATTGCCTGGATACAGCCTCTGAGTCATGGAAGCTGTAAGCCACGGGCTGCTGGGAGACAACAGCAAGGTGTGGTTTGCTCTGAATTCACCCAGGTTTTGTACTTCTCTGTAAGTATTCACTGGCCTGCTCTACTGGAGGTGGAGTCAGCCTACATAGACCCAATAAACCTGCTGTGATTAACCTGGCCAGAGTACAGAGCATTGCATCAGCCACAGGGCTGGGCTGTGAGTCCTTGGGACCCAACAGTGAATGGTGACTCAGCAGCCAGCCCCTCAGGGCTTCAGTGCAAGTAGTCCCCATGCTGATGCTGAATAGCTAAGAGCTGTTTATCAGGACCAGACCTGTCCTGATTGTGGGAATTGCTTTTACAGGGTATTTTTCCCTCTGTGGGGTAGCTCCTAGGGCACAGTGGGGCGGATGTGCCCAGTGGAGATGGGACAGTGGTACCCGGCGCTGAAAAATAGCAGAAATGCATATGTGCTGCTGTTGCATTAAGGAGAAGGGAGGTTCCACTGAAGCACTGTGGGGCAGTGTTCAGAAGGTCTGCAGGAAACTCACGGCTTTCCTTTCCTAGCCCATCCAAGAGTAAGCCGTAGACTTCCCCATGGTGCAATCTGCTCTGCAGCACTGTGACCCCAGTGACTGTTGCAAAGGCATCGCGTGCCTCATCTCCCAGACATGCCCAAAGGCTGGGTTAACTGCAATTTAAACCCCTGCTGTGGGTGCTGCAGGGGCTCCAGGTCACACAGGAGGGTTTTGGCCACCCAGTCCTGCCCCATCGAAGTTACAGCAGCTTCCACCTCTGCTCCTCTGCTTCTTCATTTAACGCCTCAGCCTGTCTCTCACGGGCATGACACCTTTTCTAGATCCTCTAAAAGAAGCAGATGAGGCTGGATGTGGGTCTGAAATCGTGAGGTTCATTTCCTCACCTAGCAGAGCAAAATTCACAGCCAGCGGAGGGCTTCCAGTGCAGCCGGGCCCACCCTTGCAGCCAAAACGGAGCAGCTGTGCAGGACTTCACTGCTGCTGCATCCCTCGTTTGCGCTGGTGTCCTCCTGTCATAGCACCATCTGCCGCCTGCAGCCACCGTCGCTGCAGCCCTGGCGACAGCCTGCCACCTCCAAGCCATGGTGATTCTGCTTTGTTTCCCCCACAGGGGGGTTTAAAGTGATTTGTGAAGTGCTTGGTTTTGTCCACCAAATTTTTTTATGCCAAGTTTAAAAAACAGTCGTTGTCCACCCCCTTTTTTTTTTTTGTAGAATCATTTAAGGTTTGTCCACCTGAAAGAAAAAACCTTTATTTTTCTTTCTTTCTTTTTTTTTTCTTCTTTGCTTTTAGCAAACAAAATCTGAACCCTTTATTTTTTTCAGGGTTTGTTTTGCATTTGACTAAGGCTCAATATTTTCTATGAAGAATAACTTAACGTTTTTCCAGCTGAAAGAAAATATCTCAACAGAAGCTTTCCACTGTGCTTATTGACCTGAGTTTTCCACAAGCCACCTTCTGCCTTAGGTCTGTGCACTTGCCCTTTGCATCCACCTGTTGCTCCTGTCATGGTTTATTTGTTATTTTGCCGAGCCATCAGAAGTGGGTCCTTTTTTTCTCTGGAAATGGTTCCTTCAGAAAAGATTGTATTAGACATCTCCTGGGAAGCTGTCTGTCCTGGCTCCCCCTCCTAGGCTGCAGGCTTTGCAGTACTTCAGGAAGGAACACGGGCTTAGAGCTACCTTTTTTAGAGCCTTTTATAACAGATCCTTTTATGCCTGGCCCCATGTTCTGCAGCACACTGCTTTTATGGTTGTGCCTCCCTCACAAAACTGCTTCCCGATGAGGTATCCTACTGGGATTTGGTGGATGCGTAAAACGCACTAGTTGTCCTGCACCCCCCCAAACAGCCTCAGGACATGCAGTTCTGCGTCAGCCCGCAGCATCCTCTGCAGTGCCACCAGTGAGGGAAGAGCTGAGGGAGGTGGGGTGAGGTGCCCCCCATGCACAGGGGTTTGTTGTACCCTGGTGCAGCACCTGCGACTTCAGGGCTCTGACTGACTTTGTTTAGCAAGCCCAGTAGCGCTGCGGCTTCCTGACTGAACAATCTGCCAGCCCTTGACTCCTTCCAGACCACCGCGAAGATCAAGCCATGTTCCCTGGAAGCCCTTTCCCTCTGCTTTCCAGCATGGTCCATGAGATGTCCCCTGGCCCCAGGCATTAATAAGCCCTTTATGCACAGTGCATAAGCAAACAGAAGTCCTGGGCTTTAGCAGATTTTCTGATTGCACTGGGTGGATAAAGATGAACTCAGTCAATAAGGTTGAGTTTATACAATGGGAAAGGTTGCCAGATCTGTGTGCCTGCTGTTCTATCCACAGCTGATGGCCTTCTGCCCGGAGACCCAGAGGTTAGTGACCACATTGAGGCCTTTGTCGCCTTTGATGGGTGCAGGGCAAAGATGCCGTGGCAGAAGGGCCAGGTGGGAGCCTCTGCAGCCGTGTGTTTCTGATCACGCTCTGTGTTTTGTCTTGTAGGCTAACGATTCATGCAGAGTGCCCCATGCACCTGGAGGACTTCCCAATGGATGTGCATGCTTGCCCACTGAAATTTGGGAGCTGTAAGTACCTTGATCATCCTCTGCGAGGAGGTGGATACAGAGCTAAAGAACAGTCCTTTGTGTGGCTAGTGTTTTCCAGTATTTTAGTAACAGTGTTATTAATTATTGCTAATGATAATGTGACCAAAAATTTGTTTCTGGTATCTTATACATGCAATTCCTACCATCATCAGAAATGGACAGCATGCAAATGTGTGGTCAATTCAGGCTCACAGGATGGGTTAGACTCCTATGGTTTTGCTGTAAGTTATTGGGGAAGTGGGAAGAGCAGCTTCCCATTGCTCTCCCTGCCTTCGGTGGGCAGTGCTGCCTTTTCAGCACTGCCCCAGCAGGACCGGTGTTGGTGGAAGACTCAGAAATACTTTTCCTTCATCACAAGGTGATCCTGGGGTGACATATTTGGGAAGATAGCAGTGGTGTCTGCTGCCAGGTGTCCTGTCCAGCTTCCCTACATCACTCCTACCAGTCTGGGGAGAGCCTGAAATCTCTGGTTGCTCTGGCTCCATGCTCCAGTGGAGCTTACAAACCCCTTGCTCCTCTTCAGTCTGTCAGGCAGGCTGCTCTCAAGTAAAAGGCTTGGAAACTCTGGGAATCTCAGTCCCAAAACCCAAGGGTCCTGGTTTAGGGAAGATTTGCAGGCTGCTGGTGAGTTGAAAGCTGCTCCCAGCCTCCCAGGCTTGCAGCTGGTCGTCTGCCTGGGCTTCCCATATCCTGCCTAGGAACAAGTTCCCTCTTCTCTCCCATATGCAAGTTAAGTTTCTTTTGGTTTTGTTCCTAAAGTGAGTGGGAACCAAATTCCAAGTCACTGGTACACCATAATGTGGAAATAAATGTCCTAGTCCTGCACTGCCTGGAGTCTCCTCCAGGTTCAACGAACTGAGCACCACTCGCAGTCTATGTTTGTGTTAGATGGAAGAGTTACCCACCTCAAACTAAAGAATGAGCCCCCACCAGTAATCTCCCTTTTGGACTCTAAGAAAACACACCTTTCTAAACTGATACTTCCTTCCTGGAGCCATTTGGGAGTTAACTAAGGAGAAAGTTGAAAAGTTTGCTTGACACCAGAAGAAATCATGTTTATCATGTGCATCTACTCTTCTGCCTCATGACAAAATGTTACTTCATAGGCAGCACTTAATTAAGTGTAGAACTATTTGCCACAAGACATCACTAAGGCCAGTAAAATACTAAGCCTTAGAGAAGGATGTTAATTGACCTTGTGAGGAGGGATATAAAATCTCATACCTCAGGCCTAATCTCTGGGATTATTACAAGATTTGCAGGAAGGCAGATTACTCCACATCCAATTGCTTATGATGTTTTTTTTGTGAGGAAAAGAGATTAATGTTCATATTTCTGCTGGAATATCCTTTGGGATTCTTCTGGGTATTTTTACTGATGTGGCCTCTGAATGATGAGAGTTTTGACATACGCAGCTCAGAGAGCTCCCCCTGATTAACATTAGTATGGCTTTTACTAAAGCACCCATCCACATAGCATCTGAGCTCACCTCTCCTGCGTTGGAGTAGGATTAAACTAGCGTTTGCACCAAAAAGCCATTGACAGCTGGAAGCTGCTCATTTTCAAGAAGCTTAAAGGGGGTCAGATTTACAAGTAGAATGACAATGCCAGGGTGAGACACATGCTGTTCAAAGGGTAGCCAAATCTGCCTCAGTGACCACCTTCCAGTGATCCCCACACAGTGGCTCATCAGTGGCCTCCTGTCCCTCTGCTACCATGGCAGCCACCCGAAGAGGGAAGGCAGAGAGCCTGCAGGAGAAGTAAGGGCATCAGGCATTTCAAATAGCTTCAGCTGCCCACCTGCATCATTCCTTGGACCAAGTGCAGTGAAGGTGATAGCTTTACCTATCGCCATACTCCCTAGAAGATGGATGTACACAGCAGAGAACAACCATTTCTAAGCCAGTCATAGGACATTTGTACAGCAGCTGTCTGAGACTAGGCTAGCAGAAGATGTTGCTGAAGTTACCAGCTCTGTTAAATGTCAAAGAGCTGTCCCTGTTTGGATTGGACTAGACTGCATTGAAAGCGAGGCACTGAGCAGAACCGAAACAGCTTCATGGCATTAAATATGTTCCAAGCATCCATACCATGCCTATGTGACACCAGATACGCTTCTGTCCCACACAACCAGATATGTAGACAACTGCATTTTCAGGGATGATGGCAATGAAACTGTGGGCAAGTTTCCTTTGTAGACTGAGAGTGGTGGTGGGTGAACCATGACTGCTGGAGCAGAAGGTGCTGCCCATCAAGGTGGAAGAGCATTGGCAGAGCTGTACAAAGCTAAACCTGAAGGAGGATTGAGGTGTCCAGAAGCATGTTAAGAGCTGGAAGTAGGGGTTGGAAAAGCAGAGTGTTGCATATCGGGTGAGAGGTGCCAGCCTGCATCAGAAGTGCTTAGGCAGCACGCTGGCATGCTGAGAAACATTGGCTGATCATCAAAACCACTCCCCCCACTTTGCACAGTGCCTACTTAGTATTTAATAGGTTTGCCAAAACCTACAGTGCAGGGATAACAATGGTTGTTTCAAAAAGCTCAGAGAAATCTGATTGTTTCAGGACACAATCTTCCACAAAGCAGGAGCTGAGACATTTCTGTAGCAGACCTGAGCCACTGCTTGACCTGACCCCAGCCGATTTATGTCTTAATAGGAGAAGCTGGTGGTAAAAATGAATTAAAAACTTGTTTTAGTGAACTTCGTTCTTGCCTAAAAAAACAGTGCAGAATGGGTATGGACAGGAAACTTGGGCATTATTGGGGAGAAGTATCTCCTAGTAGAGCCTGGAGAGACTCAATTTCTGGATACGATAGGACTGGCAAAAGCAAGAGCATGCAGGCACTGTTGGGAAAGGGAGTGGCTATGAGGATAAGCAGGATTTTGGTCACAAAGGCTTGTGAAGGTGATGGTGGCTGTGTGTCAGAGAGAGGAGTTTGCATATGGGGAGTTGGGCAGGTGGGATAGAGAGGGGAACTTGCAAGCTCCTGGAAGGATGCCCTGGCCCTGAGCCCAGTGCTACCCCATGCAGCAGTCCAGCAACACTTGCCTGCTGTTTCTCGTGCAATGTGCAGGCAGGCTTTTCTCAGCACTGACCTCCATCGCTGCCTGGTGGATTGGCCTGGAGGCTGGCAAACACAGGGTCATGCAGAGGAAAAAGCATCTTGGTGGGAGGGCACACTACCTTCAAAGTTGAGAGGCTTGGAGAGGGTTGCTTCTGAGTGAGAGTAAAGATTTTTAACTTTTTCTCCTTAGCCTAAAATTCAACCTCATTTGCATTTAGCCTTTCTCGCCAGCTGCTACCAGCATGACTCTCCTGGTCCCTGGCATGGCAGGACTGTGGCTGTCCTGCTGCCCCAGCAGCCTGCTGGCCTGGACACCTTCCTATATTGTCTCTGCTTGGAGCCAGCCCTTGCAGAGTCAGCACGTCAAGGGGACAGCATGTCTCTCAATGACAGTGCCCTGCCCCCTCTTCCAGCTCCCTTCTGAAAACCCCAGCTCCCTTTTGTTCATTTGATTTAACAGTTGCTGAACTACCTCGGTCTCTGGCCATGCTTCGCTGTGCTCAGCCATGTGGTTCTGAGGAATGCACAGCAGGGATTAATTTGGCTACAGGCTAATTTTGGTATATTTTAGGTCAGGCAGAAGCACAAACCTCGTTCTTCTTTCTCCTCCGCAGATGCCTACACAAAGACGGAGGTGATCTACACCTGGACACTGGGGAAGGATAAATCAGTGGAAGTAGCAAAGGGTGGATCTCGCCTGAACCAGTATGACCTGCTGGGCCATGTTGTTGGGACAGAGATGGTTCGATCCAGCACAGGTACTTTTGGGACCGTGATGCGATGCGTGGGCTGAGCACACTGTCAGATGAGAGGGACCCATGGGCTTTGAATGCCATGATTTGGCATAATTAGAGGTAGCACCTGTGGGCGGTGAGCACCACAGTACTTCCCAAGCCACGTGCAGTTGGAGAATATGGCTGGGGACATCTGGAGCAGTCACCAAGAGGCAGTAAACGGTTTAGCTTTTTAGTGGTTTCCACTTAAAGAGCCTTATCGCCCATAACCTAGAAAACTGATTTCAAGCATCTAAAAATGATCTGTTGTGTGGAAAATTTGCCCCACCTTGCCCAGCTGGTTCTTGGTAGTGTGAGTTCATTTGTCTTGGATCCCTTTCCAGTCCCTCAGGAGAGCATTGTGGGCAGGGGAGGTAAATGCAACATAATGTTCGGCGTGATTTTCACTGCATCTGCTTACACAAATATTATCATAGCTAGTAGAAGATTATCCCAAACAAATGTTTCCTCTGATTAATGACCAATATTAATCATCTTTCTCTCCCATCTGCTGCTCCTCCCTTCCCCTCTGAATCCAGGTACTGATAGCTTCTGTTATCTCATGTGTGTCTCTCATCTTTCTTTTTCTCTTTTCTATTTTTTTTCTTCTGTATGCACCAGTAGTTCTCTCATTTGAGGATATTTCCTCTCTGGTGCACTTGATTTTAATAGTGTCTGTCTGTAACAACTCATATCACCTCCCTTGGGGAAATGTGGGGAGTCCAGGGAACTAAATGTCATAATATCTGACCCATCTCTCTACTTAAGTTGTAGTAAAATGTACAGATGAATAACCTGAAGTGGCACGAAAGCTGCTAAAGGCTCCTGTGTGTAATGATTTAGCAGAGCCACGCTCACAACAAAAAGGCACAATAATCCAACAAAATATCCAAAGCTTTGAGTGGAGGAATAGGGCATTGAGGAAAAATAGGGACAGCTGCTTCTTTGGTTTACAGCCCAGACCTTTAACAACAGAACTTGCCCTGATTTTTGAGATGGTTACCATGAGGAAAGGTGGAATATTTTCAGGATTGTCAGAGAAAATAAAATCCTCTGTCCTGAATCCTACTGAAGCATTGTTAGGGTCTCTCTAAGCTTAAGGGATCTTACCCATGACATGGCTCCCTGGGCTGGAGCAGAAAAGGGATGGGAGCTGGGTTGGAAGAGATCCCCAGAGGCATCTTGTGCCTGGGGTGAAACAGGGAAAGCCTATTGCCCAGTTATCTGTTGGCATTGATTTGCCTTTGTCCCACAACCTTTTTGTGGTGAATTAAAGAAGTCTCCAGAGAAGTGTTTTGAAAGGACAAATGCTATGTGGAAGTCACCCAGGCTACACTGGGGCACATGCCTGGCATGGCACAGCAGTTGTGTGTGCATGTGCAGGATGTGCAAAGTCAGTGCTGACAGTGTGCTGCAGCATGCATCCCTCCTTCCCACGGCTGTTAGGGTGGTCTACAGTACTGTAAGATACCAGGGTATGCCAGCCAATAACAATATGACACACATGCTGCAATTTCATCTAAAAACTTGAAAGTTTGTTCAGGACAGATCTTTAGTGGTTTAGAGGTGGATTGGTGGTCAGCTGGCCCCATCCTCGAAAGCACAGGCGGCTCAGCATCTCTAACTGGCTGTCTCTGCAGGGGAGTACGTCGTCATGACCACACACTTCCACCTCAAGCGGAAGATTGGGTACTTTGTGATCCAGACCTACCTACCTTGCATTATGACAGTCATCCTGTCCCAGGTCTCCTTCTGGCTTAACAGGGAGTCCGTTCCTGCCCGAACAGTTTTTGGTGAGTCTGGGAGCCTGGGGGCGTCCTCTCAGGTTGGGGGAGAAAGGCACCACAAAGGACGGGAAATAGACTGAGCATCAGAGCTGGTCTTCTCCAGGTCTTGACCAGCATCAGTGAAGCTGCTGGCCATTTCCCAGAATAGCGTCTTCCCAGTGCCCCTGCTTCCACTGAATCACTGCAAAAATACTCCTGTCCATGTTTCTGCTACAAGCCAAGCCATAAATATTAACAGTAATCAAGGTATTGATCATCTAATTATATGCATTTGGCTGTGTCTGCTTATCTATATTGGCTTTTGAGTTGAGGAGAGCACAGACACATGGGGAGGCATTTAAAGCTCTACCTTTGAAATTGCTAATGTGCCCCTGGTCAGAGCTCCACATAACAAGTTCCTGGGCTGAGACAGTATAACTGCATGGTAAATATATTGTTATTATTTTCTTCAGCTCATTTCAGGTCCTCTCTCCGAGGCAAAGTGTCAGGCTGGCATTGCACATATATTAATAGCTTTTACAAACTTTTAATAACAGAATTGCTTTGTGCTTTCCTGCCAAGACCTTTAGTTCAGGATCTACACACACAAGCTCACAGACCAGGTGTGATGCTGCAGGATTGTATTTCCTGGAAATAACAGTGCCCAGCAGATACCGCTTAATAGAGAGTATATTGGACAAAAGTCACGAAGCAGAATGGGGATATATGGTACCACCTGCTCATGTTTTTGAATAAGACAGAAGGTGGTCTGGTTTCAAAGATCATGAAGCATTTTCTCTGTAGCAAGAGTCATTATAGAAATACTCCCACAAACCCAACAAGGCTGATGTCCTCCTTTCTGGACCCTCTCCACAGGTCTGGACCTTGTTCCCATGCTGTGGACTGGAACAGGATGTGGGGAGGGTCACAGGTGGCTCTGCACCCTCCTAAATGAACTAGAAGGGAATCATTATGGGTTTTGTGTTTACTGGGGCTTGTGAAATGTAGGTCATGAACAAGCTTTAAAATTTACAGTTGACCTCAGCTTCTTCCCGTTAGCACAAGGTTGCCTTCCTTTCCCTGGTGAGGCAAATCCTACAGTGATCCCCAGGATGGAGTGCAGCTGCAGGGAGCTGGGCGGTTAGTATGACCAAACTGGTTTGCACCATCCAGACTGCAAGACCTGCATTGAACTGTGATAACAGTGAAGAAGAGAGGCTACGGCCCCTTGGCACCCACTTTTTGGTGTTTTCACCCAACAGAATGGAAAAGGGGAGGCTCAGGCAGAAACCACATGGAAAATAGGACCAGCTCAGGCATATAGAGAGTCATTAATGAACTTTCCTCACTCATCTATCTGTGAATCATTTGCAACTAAACCCCACAGAGTGCACAGGCGGACCCCATGTCTCTCCATGACCCAGGTGGGCTATTACATCTGCAGCGGTTCTGGAGTATCTCTGCACTCCTGACACTGGGGGCGAGCCCTTCTCTGAGGATATTTGATTCCCTCCTATGTTATCCTGAGATTTGCAATTAGACAGGTTTCCTCGAGTAGCAGCTCAGACTGAGCAAGAAAGAGCTGACTGAAAAATTAAAACCTACCTTTGTGAAAAATGTCTTTGCTCCCAAATTGCCTTGCTTTCCTATTAAGAAAATAATGAGAACTCAAATTTTTTATTCTTTTTTGCCCCTCAGAGCATATTGTCAACAATATTATTGAAACTCTTCAATTACCAGGAGAATGGCTTAGGGGAAGTGAAAATTAGTCAATATTTTTATAATGCATTTTTAATTGAAGAGCACATTATTGGGGAAAATGGATAGCAATGGTTGCTTGTTTTAAGGAAAAAAAGCTTTAAAAGGCATTTTGCAACAGATCATTTTTTTAAGATATATCATTGTGACACTCATTCTGGCAGCTTGGGCCACTGACGGGTGCCTGATTGTGCCGACAGGACCCAGGATCCCAGATGTCCATCCATGGAGGTCACAAGACACTATTTCCAAAACGTTGAGAGAACCACATTGGATAAGTGGCCAGTTTCTGGTCCTCTGTGAAGTTCCCAACCATCTGGCTGTCCTTTTTACTGTTATTTTATTATTTGTCTTTCATTGCAAAAGCAACCAGAGGCTTCTCCATGGCATATTCTACATGAGGGAGCTGGGTCTAGCATCATGCAACTTACCCTACTAGCAGACAAGGAATTGAATGCAGGTGCCTACCTATGAGCTAGGACTCTTTTATAGTGAGCAGAGATCTAGTTGATGGAGTTTGGGCAAGATTAATTTCATCCTAATGCAGATGTTTGCCATTGATTATACAAATTGGAGATATTCAAAACTGAACCAGAGAAGGCCCTTGAGCAACCTGAAGTTGGCCCTGATTCGAGCAGGGGTTGGACAAACTGACTTCCCTTCCAACCTGGACTGTTTCATTACTCTATGAGTTGCACCACAGACTTGTGCTAGGTAAGGCTCCCCTAATTACAGCAGGAATGTGGGCCACATGGCTTAGAGCATGGCTTCTAAATTTACATGATGGAAATGCCAACTGTGCGGTTTGAGGAGAAACTGGGTGGGTACAAGTGTATGGTCTCACACCATCCTTGTCTCCTGCTGTGTTTCCATAGGTGTCACCACCGTCCTCACCATGACCACACTAAGCATCAGCGCAAGAAACTCATTACCTAAAGTGGCGTACGCGACGGCCATGGACTGGTTCATAGCCGTCTGTTACGCCTTTGTGTTTTCTGCGCTGATCGAATTTGCCACCGTCAACTACTTCACCAAGCGCAGCTGGGCTTGGGATGGCAAGAAGGTGCTGGAAGCCCAAGAGATGAAGGTCAGCCCTGTGGCCAAGGCTGGGGGGGGAGCGGGTGGTGAAGAAACACTGCACGAGAGAGCTGCGCTGGGGCCAGGAGTGGGTAACATGCAGCCCCGCAGCACTCCGGGAGGCTGGATGCTACTTACTGGGGTCCTCAGCTCAGGTCTCAACTGGAGTGGTTCTTGAGGGTCGAGGGCGGAAGGGCTTGGAGGGCTGGCCACTGTGCTTAGCTGGAGAAAAACACCCAGGCCTGACTGCTCACTTTTCCCTCCGTCCTTCTGCACGACCATTTGCCGGTGGAAACATGAATGCGTGCATGTTTTGGTCTTGCTCCGCTGGTGGTCTCCTCTCCTTTCTTCTCCCTCCAACCCATAAATGTCACGTTCCATGTTGCTAGCATGCCACACAAACCGAAGTAGGCCATGGGATGCTAGCCTCACCAATGGAGATGGTCCTACTCCGCTGTGTCCCCTGTGGCTGGTATCCCTGACTGTAGGTCTCCCCTGGCACGGGCAAGCATGGTGCAGTGATGGGAAGGTCTAATGCTTGTGCTGTTGCCCGCAGCTGCCGGCAGCTGCTGCTTTGTAAGCTCGGGCAAAGAGGGTGGGTGGGAAGCAAGCAATCAGAAACGGCAACTGGCAGTAAATTAGTGCCTAGCATCACCCACGTTTTCCCTTCTCACTCGGGATCAGCCTCTCTGGCAGCTTCCTTCCTGACAGCCACCGCTACCCCTGCTCGTGCCCCCTCCCTCCTAACTGATTTAATCTCAGCTGCGCGGAGAAATCGCTTACTGTAGCATGCTGCTCCTTGTTTATATTTATTGAATCAATTTGAAAATCAGCTTTGTCCTTGTTCTTGGTTCTGGAGCCTTTATATTTTTCTCCTTTGCATTTTAATGTGTTGTTTAAATTTGTTGTGGGGCTGTATGCAAATACCTGGCAGAATTGCAGTAACTTTTGGGAAGACAACAGCCAGTCATCTCTCTGGTATGGAGGTCAAAGCAGGAGAACAGAGGCCTTATGGAGAATCACAGCCATCACTGGGTGTTGAATGCCTCTCTCTTGTGTTTCTTGGAATCTCTCTTATCTGTTTGCTTTTGCAGCTGTGGTCTAAGCAACAGACTCACGGCAGAAAGGCTCCAGAGGAGGCCAGTTGATGGTCTTCCACTTCCATCGTGAACAATAACGCTAATCTGGCCTCTAGAGATGAGAGAAGCCTTTCCCGGGTCATTGGCATGAGCGAAGGATCAGAACAGGTCCTCAAAGCAACCACATCCCTTTCAGGGACAGGAAAATCAGCACAAAATCAGGATTCACTGACTTTGCTCAGCCTTGAGCAATTATGTGAACTGGGCACAGCCAAAAAAGCAGCAAAGGCTCAAAAGCTTGTATTTGTCACAGAAGAAGCACACTCCTTAATTTATTCATTGACCCAGCACTGCAAGACTAACAGTGCTGAAACAATAGGGTAAGAGCAGGCAGAATGTTTGTGCACATGGTAATCAAACAAGAAAACAAAGGAGGACCAGGAATGTTTCAGAGGGAGTGCTCTTTGCGAGTTTGCTGCTATTGGTATTATGCTGGAGAATCAGGAAGGACTCCAAATTTGGAGATGTTTTTTCAAGCTAACCCTAATCTTTATCTTAGAAGGCTAACCCGCTCCCATTCTCTGCAGCTCAGAGAGCTCCCTGAAGAGTAGTGGGCTTCCAGGGAGCTTGGGAATACGATGTGTCACCATATTTGCTTTTCATCTTTATTCCATTGAATATTTCCAAGCAGTGAATTTGCTACGCAATGAAGGTGCCTCATTGGCTCAGTTTCAGCCTTTAATTAGCTCTTCTTGAAACAATTGACAAGCCAGGTGGTGGAAACCACAAAAGAAAGAGGAGGCAAAAGAATAACTATTGGCATTTTAAAGTGTTTGTATCAGGAGTAAAACTACCAGTGACAAGCCCAGGCTGAGCCCTGGTCTCTGGAGAGCCTTCCCCCCAGCCAAAAAGAATGCTTTTTATTGATGTGATGGCAAGGATCCTCACTCCAGGTTTGATTGTTTCATTGCATGAACATGAAAAAAAAATCAATAAGCATCAGCCCTTCCCTCACCTCAAATGTAGGCAGCACTAATGCTTCCCATCCCATTTGAAAGAAATCACTACCTTGCAAAAGCTGCTGGTTGGTGACAGGCACTCCCAGCATGTTCACTGTTTCAGGGCTGGTTCCATTCTGTCCTTCTCCCCTCCAGCCAACCCATCGGTTTAGATGGGAACAGAGCATTTTTTCCGGTAGAATCTATCATGATGGGCTGATCTTGGTGAACTGCTGATCTCTGCATCATAAATGATTATGATGATGTTCTGTCTGTAGCCACAGCTGAGTTGTGGTTCTAGCTGGGAGCTACTCTGCACATTCTCTGCAGTTCTCCTCTAATGAAAGGCAGGCAGATATCACCATAGATGTTACCAAAAGTCCCTTTAACATGCACTCTGGTAAGATTTGACTAATGCTTCTTGGACCCAAATATTTTTCAAACCTTTCCTGCCTGCCACCAGTAATCACTAATTGTGGATGAAGGATTTCCTCTCCCTTTGTATGGCAGAGTGGCTGCAACCAACCTAGAGGTGCAGATCAAATTGGAGAGAGGTATCTGAATCCAGTGTGGAAAACTCGTTAGTAAAGATGATTTTAAAAAAAACATCATCAGGAGGAAGGTGGGAGATGGCGGTAGTTGGGGACGAGTGAGAGGCCAAAGAGATTGAAAGATGAGTGGTTTCAGTAGCCAGGAAAGCTCTTTATCTCCAGCATCCTCAAAATATCTTGTTAAAAGGATCCACTTCAGGACAGAAGGGCTGTGTTTGAACAGAATGAGATCCATTCATCCATCCATCCCATCCCATCCATCCGTCCCAACCATAAGGATGGCCATCTCTGGAGCCAACAAGGTCACTTTCTGAGCAGCTGTTACAGTGAGGATCCAGAGAGACAACTATTAATGGTGACTTTGCCACTGGGAAACTCATGAAGTCTGCAAGGATGACATTTACCAGGGAGTTCCCTGCAAAGAAGTGTTGTCTGTTCCTCAGGATGGAAGGTGCTTTGGATCTTTGGAAGATGCTTACTTAAACCCACTTCTGCCTGCAATGCCATGTCTATGCATAAAATCTGGTTTAGCTCTGTATCTGTGCTTGTGTGACATTGCTCTGAAATCCTGGGTGGCAAGAATCAACAAAAACAATACAAGTAGCTGCAGTCAGACACATGAAAACAAAGAAAGACACAGTTTGGATGGAGGAATAGTCCTGGATCTTTATCCTTCTCATCCTTAAGACAATAATCCTGTAGTGCATGGTGAGAAGGTTAGGTCCAGGCTTTTTATATACTTTTCACATGTCTTTTCACTAAGAGAAAGTCACCAAAAAGCATCCTCCAGACTTCTCTTGATATGATCATCATGGTTTTCTTTCTTGTATTTTGGAAGTGATGGGGATGCTCACCATATGCACTAGGTGTCTTTTCCACTGACTGAAGCCTAGCTCTTTGTCCAACTCACTCTTCAGCAATTCTAAAGTTTGCCCCTTGATCCAGGTCACTTGGGAATCATTCTTCTTTCTCCTTTGTTTCTTTCCATTTGTGGCATCTTTGTTTCAATCCCCTCCTTGCCAACAGAGAGGAACTAGAACCAACCTTGACAGGCCACCCTTTTCCACCAGTTTGAAGTCTTACAGACTCATGGGCTGTTTCAGACCCATCTTTTTTTCTGCCTCACTATGGTAAATATGTTTTTGCTGGGACTTTCCCTTGCTGACCATGCTCTGCAGCCCATGTGTCCTTTGTCCTACTGCGCTTGCAATCACCTGTAGCTCTTCATAGCACTGCAAGTGATTTATGTTCTCAGCATCTTCACTAGAGTCCATGTATCATTCAACAACATTTCACTGTCTTGCTCTCAACACTATCTGCGTGGTGTATTGGGCTGATTATTGACTCCATCCAACCTCTGAGTCTGTCTGGTGATCCAGGGAGCATAAGATCATTAGGCTCAGTCCCACGTAATCTGAATGAAGAGATGGGAGGGATGAGTGATGCCAAAGGCTACACCAGTGGCTGACAGTAACCTGGCATTGACGTAGCCTGCTTGTTAATGCCAGATTGCATTGTTTGGAGTCTTTGCCTCTGCTCAGGGTACAGGCATCTCAGTGTAAAACACTTTGCAGCTATTATCTGATAGGATCAAGTCTCTGGCATGCTGCTGAGGCGAACTTTGGCTGGCATGAGGAAGGAGTAACATGTTTGCTGGAACAGCAACTGCAGTTGTTGGGCTTTGAATTGTAGGATACAAGTATGTCAGAGACTAGAGCTGCTTGGAGATCAATAAAGTGACTTTTCTGTAGAATGGCAAGTGGCAGATACCTTGCATTTCTCAAGTACTGAAGATATTAGTGATGGTGACCTTCAGAGTGGCCTGTCAGAGGGATAGTGCTTCCAACCCAAATTTCTAGCCGAGGAGCAGGTGCAGAGAACTGTATCTCCAGCAGATCATAGGCAGAACCAGTAGTTCCCATAATTTAGATGTTCAGCCATTAGCTCCTCAACAGAAAGGCTTGAAGACAAGAATATTTAACAAAAATGCTGTTATTTTCCAGTATGTGTGTTGTGGAAGAACTTGTCAGACTGCAATATCCAGGGAACATATTTATCTCTAGACCAGCTTTCACAGCTTTTCCCTCAGGATAGCAGCGCAGGGGCAGCTTTATGCAGAGGTTCAGTCTCCCTGTGCCCAAACAGGGCCGTAAATGCAGGAATTGCTTTGCAACATAGATGTTTTAAATGGGACAAGTTTTCAAAGCAAATGTGGGGTTGCCTGCTGTTTTTCTACTCTTTCCTTCTGTTTCAGTATGTCGTGGAACTCCTCACAGATAAAGGTGCAGGGGGAAGGCTGGGGGCTACTTTGCAGCTGACAGCAATAAGCACATTTTTCTTTGTTTGATTGTCAAAATCTTGCCCAAAACACTTACTTGTAAAGCACAAGCCAGTAAAGTTCAGACTGAACCATTTCTTCTGACATCTCAGGAGCAGAGCACATACAGAGCACACACATGTGCCTTGGTGTAGGCAGTGTGTGCTCTGGGTGCTTCCCAAAGGCTACCCAGGCTCCCAGCTCTGACCAGGGCAGAAGACTCCATAGGCAGCTGGAAAAAGGCCCTGGCTGTAGGCTCCCAAGCCTCTGCAGTACCTGAACAGCTTCATCTGAGGTCCAGAGAAGCCCAAGTTGATGCTGGGGGGCTCTGGATCACACTAATAGGAGCAGTAGCTTGCTATCACCATCCACAGCATTCATATTTGCCTGACTTTGCTCTGTTTCAGCCTGCTGTTTTCAGATGCCTTTGGCCAGGCAAGACGAATCCACTTTCCAAGCTCTGGGGCAGAAAAGCTAGCCAGGTTGAAAATGTCATGTCACTTGTAGTCATCTTATTCCTGTAACAAATAACACAGCTGATTAATACTAAAATAATCACAGTGCACTTCAAATTACATTCTGTGAACAACAATCTGGTTTTCATTTCATTACTGATTATTAATTATTTTATTACCTCCTGTAGCTCTGTTAATAAGTAATCATACTTAAGCTTATTTAAATATTTTAGAAGGTGAAACATCTTTAGTCCTTTATTTGCTTCTTGTCAGCTCTTTAGCAGGAAAAGTTCACCTGCTGTGCAGGGGGTACAAGTTAACATGGCTCTAATGATTGCAGAAATCAGTTGCTCAGTTAATCGTTAAAGATCATAACACCCACTCCCATAAAAGACTATGAATATGGTCTGATCAGTGGTTTAATCTGATCTGGAGTCTGAAGGCATTTAGACCTCCTTCTAACAGCAAGGTAATTTCTGTAATTGCTGGCATTATTACAAGGCTGCAGGCCTGGCTATGATGTTATTGGAGGGGGGTTTAAAGATTGCACAGAGGTCTGCTTTTAGTGTCCCTCTGAAAATCACTGTGGAAAATTATTTCCTAAGGTACCCAGAAATATCCATGGTGATTGTGGACACATTTAAACTGGAAGTACAGTATGAAAGCTAAAGCCCTTGGAGTATCTCTGCAGAGCAGACTGGGCAAATGTGGCCTTTGCAGCTCCCAGTGCTACCCAGCAATGCTGTCTGCTACCAGTTCCCAGGCTAGGGTAGGGAGATGTACAGGTCCTGCTGGCTGCACACTCTCCCCTTCTCCTGACGATCACTTTGTACATAGTTCCCTCACATGTACATGCAAGACCATGCCAAGCACCCCTGGGAAATGCCCGGATGAGCCTTACCTTGTGTTTCAATTGCTTTTGAATAGAAAATGAGATCCAAAGTCACACCTCCTTCTCAGTTTAGGTATTAGATCCCCACCATGAGTCATTGCTGTATCTAATGCTGGCTCTTCTGTAATTACAGCGGACACCACATGGAGTACATGAGTGCTGGGATGTGTAGGATGCCTGATGTTTGCATATGAATAGATTTCATTCGGTGGGCTTCTCCTGGTAGACCTGGATTGCTTTATATGATATGGTCTACGGTGCAGCTGGTCTCAGGCCCCTGACAGCAACAGGAAGATCCCCAGAGTGGGGGTAACACCTATCATGACTTCCTAGCTCCGTCTTCCTGTCCACTCATCTTCATTAACATCTGAACTGTCTGTCTTCAGCATCTTCCATCATCCTTCAGTACATTGTGTCTGTCACGTAAGTGCCTCTTTTGCCATTTGCTATGCAAGCCCTCCTTCCTTCCCCACGGACAGCGTGGCTAGTCCTGAAATCCAGGGCTAGTGCAAATGCCTTCTATCTGTTCTGTATCTTACCTGGGTAGGTCATGAGGTGCTCTAAAGGGTCCCAGAGAAATTTTGGACATTGTGATGTTAAGTTGTGAGGTATTCCTGTGAGGTATTTGGGGCACTGAGGCAGTGTATGATATGGCCTTGTAATATGGTGCAAAAGTATTGCAATGCTGTCACCCACATTCTTAAAGCCCCACTGGCTTTCTGCTACTGCTACAAAAAAAAAAAAAAAGAACTATAATCCTCTGTCATGTCTCCTCCTCTCACCTGACCCAGGAAGCAGGCCAGCAAAGCAGAAGATCAAACTCTTCCTCCAGGATGACCACACGGGGTGTCATTCTTTTCTAGAGACTACATTCCTGCATCATCTCTCCATGGCTGAACCTTACATGCAACAGAAAACACTGCCCAGTTGAGAGAGAAAACAAGGAGTCTGTGTAGTTTGAGCCTGCATTCACTTATACTAAGCTGGTGATATGCAACATAGACCTGGCAGCTCTCAGCCATTCAAGGAGTCACCTGTCTGGGGCAGCTACTACTCAAGCACAGCTGCACACACCTTTTTATACAGCTACTCTGATCTAAGGGGCTGCAAGGAGGCTACAAACCCAGCTAGTGGCTTCAGTTACTTGACTTGCAGCAGGACCTAGCTGCCAGGCCAGGACCTCTTTGTGCTACGTGCTGCATGCCAGGCTTACACGGAGTAGCTGGTCCACCCTAGTCCAGCACGTCCTTATGCTCCAGCAGCCCTCAAGTGGCAGATGTCATGGGTTCTGGCCATCTTCTCACCACATCTTCCTTCCCTTCCACAATGCCTTCTTGGTCTCTTGCTCCTCACACCCTTTTCCATCTTCTCATCTGGGCAAGCAGGTAAACTCAGAGGACAAAATGTTCTCCATGCAATTCTACAGTCACTTCACCTCAATTATGTTTTTTTTCTTCCACCTTCCCTAGAAAAAAGAGCCAGTGGCACTAGCGAAGAAAACCAACAACACCTACAACATTGTTGGCACCACATATGCCCTCAACATTGCCAAGGACCCTGGCCTGCCCACCATCTCCAAGAGTGCTGCTGCCACTGCTACTGCCACCAACATACCCCCCAAGATGCCCCGCATAGAGGAGAAGCTCCCAGAGAGTAAGAAGACATACAACAGCGTCAGCAAGGTAGACAAGATGTCCCGCATCGTCTTTCCAGTCCTCTTTGCTATTTTCAACTTAGTCTACTGGGCCACATACGTAAACCGGGAGTCAGCTATCAAGGGAATGATCCCCAAACAATAAAACCAGTCACACAAACCTTCCATCAGTGAGCACCATCCAGGCAGGAATTCTCCAGGGCTTTCTTCTTTCCTGTTTTGTTTAATTATTATTGTTCATTTGATATTATTATTATTAGATCGTTCTTTTATAATGTAAACAAAACGGTGATTTTAATTTAATCCCGTATACTTTAGTTTCATTTTACTTTGTCTCTGATGATGAAAGGAAAAAAAACAAAAGGATCATAACAAGTTGTGCCTCTAACATCGTGAGTCTGATGTCCCCCATCTGTCCAAGTCACCCTGTGCTTCCGTTTCTCCTCCTCTACCTCCTGCTGTTCCCATGGTCTGCATGCCACTGCCATTTCACGCTCCACTCTGCTGAGGGCTGCTGCTGCAGTCCACCCCCTTCCTCCTCTTCTGCGATGGACTGCCCTAGCATGGTGGATGCTCCTGGTGGCCTGGGCTCAAGGATCTGGAGGCCTCCAGAGTCAGTCTGTCAGCTGGGCTGCTGGCACTTTGTGCTAGGTGGTACTCCCCAGGCTGTGGATGCAGGTGAGCTGGTCCACTGAGGGAGCAGTGCAGTGTGGGCCAGCTTGTAGCCCAGTGCCTGCTGGGGGCAAACCCACCATTGCTGTGGTCCATGGAGCCATTGCAGTGGTGGAACAGGGTGGCAGCATCTTGTAGGTATGTACAGGGCTTCTTCCTCTCTGTCTTCACCAAACCCAGCTGCTGGTTTCCTCCGTGCCTCTCCCCAGACAAGAACTGGTGAGAAAGGTCTTGTCTGTCTGCCATCCTGCACTCCTGGGGCAATTCATGTTAGAGGGTGGGTTGGTTCCTACCAGAGAAATAATTTTTTCCAGGGTCAGTCAGGAAGTGAAGACAGGAGCTTTATAATGCCTTGGAGGAGACAGTAGCTGTGAGGCTGCATGCATTCAGCATCAGGACTGGAAGCCATAGAGTTTGTGTTCAGATGGGTGGTTTATCACTTTCTCTTGGCCCAATCCACTTATCCTTCTTGGCATCTCCTCTCTGTCCCCGCCCCTTCTTCCAGCTCCCCATTCATCTTCCTTTGGCTACTCAGCAGCCCTCTGTAGTATCTCACTGCTCACAGGTGGATTTAGGCAAAGAAGCCCCTACCTCTCAGGTGATCCACACTGACAGGGAGGAGCACAACCCAGGGGAGTCCAGCTCGTGGTGCATCCCTGCTCCAGTGCACCAGAGCAGCAGTGATGTTGGTTCAGGCCAGCCCGGGTGCAGGCTGTTTCCTGTGGGACACACTGGGGCCACCTGTGGAGGTGAGTCAGGGGACAGTCGGTCCCTGAGTACCTCCCTGCCCCTGCTGAACAGATGCAGCTGAGCATCCTTAGCACCATGGGAGAACAGCAGAAGGCATTCTTTGAAACAGCAGGGTGATACTGCTGTCCTGGAGAGCCATGTGAGCCAGGTGCCATCCCACAAAGCCATTGAGATAAGACCCAACTCTAACACCTGCATGCTCTTCCAAGGAGAGTCCTCCAGTGCCTTGGAGAGAGGCTTTTTCTCCCTTCCTGGCCACTACAGTCAAGGACCCAAACCAGTGGTCATCCCCTTCCCAGCAGCAGCACAAGATGGTGGCATCCAATCATCTGTCCCCACTCCCTGGTGCCCAGACCCATGGACACACTGTCCTGCTACAAGGAAGGACATCCTGTGCCTGGTGAGTTCTCATCCCTAGGACGTGGGCAGCACTGATCCTGCCAGCAGCCCTGCTCCCAGGGTGGGATGCACCCCCTCTTTCCTGGCCCCCCTGAGCTGCCCTCAGCACATTTCGGGTGCATGCAGACAGGCCGAAGCCCCAGCACCCCGATGGTGATGTCTTCAGTACTGCTTTGAGCTGCTGTGCCGAGTTCAGTTTACCCCTGCCCATGCAGGAGCAGGGCTGAGCACAAGGCACAGGATTTGCCCCACCTGGAATATCCATGGGGATGGCAGGACGGAGCATGGAAGACCAGGGCACTTTGTCCTGCAGCATGGGTGACACTGGTGTGTGTCCTGCCCATCCCTAACCAATCTTGCTGGCTCACCAGCAGTGCTGTCGCTCCCCCTGCCTTCAGCTGCGGTGAGGAGGGGAGCCCTGAGACATTTAGCTCAGCCCCTGGTGTGTTCAGTCCACAAGTGCATCCACACCAACAGGCAGCATCAGGCAAGAGGTGGCAACCTCCCCGCCCAAGCCGATGCTAAGGAAACCAGCTCTCTCCCCATACTCCCCCACAGCATCCGCCCCCCAAACTGGCCATGACATTTCTACAGTGCCTTTCATCATCGAGGGCTCCCTGCTGGGTGGTGAGGAGGGGAAAGCCCAGGAGCTCTCCCTCTTCGCGCCCAGCATCGGGTTGTAGGAGCAGAGGGAGACTGCACCATCCCCAGCCGTTCTGCTGGGCAGGGGGGACATCCCGGCTGCTTTTGCACCTGGGGCACCCGGTTCCTCCTGGCACTGGCCTCCTGCTGCTGCAGCCACCCCGCTCTGACAGCCCGGCCGCCCCAGCGCTGCCCTGCCGCGGCCCCGTACCCTTCGCCACCGAGGCTCCTGTGCTCCTTCCATGGGAGCACCGTCCCCTCCAGCAGCGAGTGCCATTGCTGCCACCCTTCTGCTCCCCGGGCTGTCCGGTGGGAAGTGCTATGCTAACCAGTCGTGAGGCTGTTTGTTTTGGAAACTACTTGGATGTCATTTTCTTAAATAAGCGAGATGAAGTGCATCTCATAAAACATTCATGTCACTATAATACTCAGGCCTAAGTGAATGGAATAGAAACCCTATAAAAAGCAAAACAAACACAATAAAATGGTAACAAAGAGTATATTGTGTTTACTAATGGAATTACATCAAAGGCAAGTTTAAATACAGGATCCAGTGACTTAGCTGACTTGAGCTGGCCTCGCCGTAGAGGTGGTCTCCTCTGCAAGCCTGGGCATTCCCCAAAATCCCTTCTATCCCGAGGGCCACATCCTACTGCACATTGCCTTGCTACATGTTCCTGTGTCTGTTGATGCCTGCTTCACAGAGCTCTCTGTAAACTGTCAGGTCTTACCATTAGCTTCTTGGCAGCCCAAGCACCTGTAGGCACTGCCTTTGTTGCCCACCCAGGGCACAGTGCAGCAGGGTGATGCTCAAGGTGCCGGGGCTGGACCTCTCTGCGGTGCCAGGGACAGCACTGGGGCAGCATCTGAGCCTCTTCACTTACTGCAGGTGATCCGACCTGTCTCGCCAAACTGTTGGGGTGAATCTCCTGCCAGTCTCTTCCCCAGTCCTTTCCTCCCTGCAACGCCAACATTCTTGTCCGTCCCCAGGACACAACCCACCGATCTGGCTTGCCGGTGACACCCGTCTGCTGGCTCATCTTTGCTCTTCCTGACTCCAGAAACTTTGCTCTCTGCCTGATAAAAGGCTCCCTTCCTGGATCTGTGTTAGCACGCCTTGAAAGCCAAGTCTATTCCCACCGAAGCCTGGCACTGGCTTCAAGTCTTTTTGCCAGCTGGAAGCAGAAATACCGGCATCCTTTGGTTAAAGACAACAAACCAAACAGGATTTGTAGTTTGGCTTCCAAGCAGGGAAGCATTTCGGGAAGATAGTTATAAATAAGTGGTTTAACATCTCCTGCCAGCAGACATCACAGAGAAGATAATGTTCTTTTTTTTTTTAAATCTGTCAGCAGCTCAAATTGGGACGTTTCCTTCCCAGCTAACACCAGGCTGCTGATGGGGGCTTCATCTAAGAGCACACCAGGCCAGAGCTAACCTAGCATCAGTTACTGGGGTTTACTGCTTGCTGTGATGGTATCTAAGGGCTCCATTTTTATAATTGTTCCTGTATAGGAACAGATCTGTACTTGGCCATTGATAATCTAATCCACAGTTGTGCACGGAGTGGGCACTTCATTTCGCTGTGAACCTCAGTACTCCAATATTTCTTTTCTTCTGGCAAGGCCCAAAGCCTCCCTGACTTGATGAGCATCTCCCAGGCAGGAATTAGAAGTCTCTGAGGGTGATAAAAATGATCTGTTCAGTCTGTGCTCCTGTTCTGTAGCTTGCACCACCTGGGACACAAAGAGTGCAGTCCAAGCCTGCAGTTGCATTTCGCCTGAAAATGTCAGAGGGACATTTTGGCGCTGGCAGCTTACCTCTTCCCTCCTCTGTAAACTGCATATGGGCAAAAGCAGTGTGGCTTTCAGGAGCTCTGTGCCCCAGGGAGGCAGGGGACGGTTCGGCTGAGGTCCTCTGAGCAGGCAGGGGAGGCAGCACGTGGTAGCTGTAAGCGCCGTGTTAGTGCTGTGACATTTCTGCAGGGTGACATGAGAAGGATGGGGGAGAAGTGGTCCCTTGGTGCCACCTGTTCTTCCAAAGGGCTGATGGAGTTATCCCCATACAATACCTCAAAAGCTTCTTGAACATCACCAAGCAGGACGGTGACACCCGAGACAGAACTTCCCAGTTCTCCTCCATGCACCAGGCTCAACATAAGCAAAGCTGGCTTCGCTACTCCCTAGGTTTCACAGATAAGTGCTGTGGCCAACACAGCTCACCCCTGTCTTGATCCTCGCCAGCTCAGTAGCACTGGCAGTGTCCTAGTTTGTTTGCTGTAAGACATCTCCTATGCAAGCAGACCCCAATGCTTGCTGTTGCCAGACACAAGCCATGCATGCAAACAAGGTCATGACCAGCCTGTTTCTGCAAGCCTGTCCTATGGACACAAGGTCTATTCATTTCTCATCTGCTGCCTTGATTTCTTCTGTCCATATCTTGGATTCCTTTCAGCCATCCCTTGGGGGGATTAAGGGCTGCATCATGTAGCAGGAAGGGGTTTCTCTTGCTCCAGATCACCTCACATTGGAAGACCCTCTGTTCTGCTACAAACCTCTCTGAGACCTTCAGAAACCTAGAGCTGTTGCCTGTCCTGGAGGTTGCTGTAGAAACAGCCTCTTTGCAGTTCTCTTTGCAGCTGCTGGAGGAACAGAGCAGTTAAACACAGGCTGCTGTTAAAGGAAGGATCACGGTCAAAGGTGAGTGGCTATTGAGGACAGGTACCGCACTCCTCCAGCGTGCCAGGGCATGCCATGAGCAGGAGAGGACCAGGCAGCTCCCGATAGGTTCACCTGGGAAACGGTTTGACAGGGATGTGCTAGTGTCCCCCCTTCCACATGCTTGGTCCTGGGGGTGGTGGAGAGCCGGTGTGGGGCTGAACTGTCACAGCATCAGGCCAGCCCTTGCTCCAGGCCCTCTTCCCCAAATTGTATGCCTCTCAGGGGCCACACTTTAACCCACCTGATCAAATATCTGTGTGGATTTTGCAGACTGGAGAGAAACAACATTTCCCTGACTCCTTGGTGGCTGTTGGGGGTGGGGAGGACTCAGCCAGGATGACGGGCACATTCATGAAAACATAAATGCTCTGTTAATGTCAAAGTAGGGAGAAAAAAAACCCCAAACAATTCACTAATCCTCTCTCCATATCAAGCTAAACTACTCCTGAAGGCATTTTTGGCAAGATGCCACAACACGGATGAGACTGATGGCTTCCAGGTATAAATACTTACTGTTTGACCTTGTTATTGTTCAGTCAGCCAAAGGATTTTACATATATATATATGCATATATGCATGTGTATACTTATGCTCACAAACTCTTTATACCTAAAAGTCAAACCTCCTTCTCTTTGAAAGAGAAAATGGCCACTTTCAATTACTTTACTTCCCTCTCATTCTCTTTGCTAAATCTTCTGGAAAGAGGTGCATCCCTCTCCGCTGGTCCTTATATGGCTTTGGGAGTCACAGGGAACAAAGGGAGCAAGGGACCCCACGCTGGGCTATTGGTGGAGGCTTGCTGCCTGGACCAAGGTCACTGCTGGCAGTGCTGCCCAGCACCTTTCAGGAAAACTTAGTCCCAGATGTCATAACTTCTCCAACACAGCCCTTGTCCTGTCCGGGACACTAGGATGTTCCCAGGAAGGCAAGCGTGACTTTTCAACAGCTGAATACCATAAGCAATTAGTCCTCACTCCATAGCACAACCAGGGATTGTGTAGCTGAGCATTGCGAAGTGTTGTGAGGTCTCCACCCTGAGCCTGCTTCAGGAGGGAGCACAAAACCTGGTGGGATCCATTCCAGCTGTCCCTGGTCAGAGAAACACCACAGGTAGGGGCTGCACCTCAGCTTGGGCTGTTCTGCAAAGCAAAGGGAAGTGCTGGCCCTTGGCCACTGCTTGCTGCTCATCCAGGTGGGATGTGCTGATACGTGACTATGCGCAAATTGTGGGAGGGGTCAGCAAAAGCATAGGCCTTTGCTGCCACTGTGTCCTGGACCCTCACCTGATGTGCAGCCCCTAGCATGGTGCCCAGCATCAGCTCCCTTAGTGTCACCCCTTCATCTGCCCCTGTCTTAGGAGAAACGTTTAGGCAGTGATCCTGCAACTGCAGTCATAGCTCCTATATTCCCTCCTCTGCTGCTGGAGAAAGGTTCTTGCGGTCAGCGGCAATTGCCGCCTGTGCCTTGTGGTGTCCCAGCCATGAGAATGAAGGATGTCACCACACATAAGCAAACAAAGCCACTTCTCTTTCTGGGTGTATGCCTGCCTCCCACCATGGGAATCTGTGCTGCTTTAAACAGCAGAGAGCCTTAGGCTTGGATTAGTCCTAATGTTTGACCTGTCATCCTTCACCACAAGTGGGGTTATGCTGGTTTTTGCTCATGAAGCTCTGGGACAAAATATGTTCTAGCTACTCTTTCCTATTCCCCACTGTCCTGGTCCCCACCAGTGCAGATCTCTTCTGCACACAGCTTTAACAATCCCATCTGCCTAGAGGGGGAAGCCTGGTCCCAGGTTTGCTACGTGAGCCAGGATGTTCCCACAGTCTTTGAAGGCTCTTGGCTCTTCTCTGCATTGCTGCTTGAAGGTCCTGTCAACTTGATAAGTCCATTGGCTCATGTTACACTGCTAGCAGCTCTGTTTCCCCTGAAAAGTCTGTCAATTCCTCCTATTTTTTTGCAGGGCACCCAGCAAATGTAACGGCAATCATACATTGTAATGATTTGATTTTGGAACCACAAAAAGTAGGGGCAGAGTTGGGAAACCTGAGTCATTGCCACATTGCCTTTGCCAGGTTGTATTTAGAGTTGAAGGGCTCTTCTCGGTTGTCAGAAGGGAGTTTCTCAGCCCACCAAATCAAGTCAAGTGGCCACAAGTATCCCTTCATCAACTAGATTTTCACTGTTGACTGACTTGGGGATAGCCACAGGCAAATGTCCTATCTGAAGGTGAGGGCACCTGCTGCTTCTTTAGCTGCAGCCCTGGTGCCCAGGCTAGGGAAAGTTGCATTAGCATCACTCTAGGGCAGCCCATCATGGGAAAGAGCACACTGCAAAAAATTGCCAGAGAATATGCTCATTTTCACTCCCTCAGGTTCAATCTGTGCCCCAGTATGTCTTCTGCTTTGTTTTCCATCTTGTGAGACTCTTCACTATGAGAAAAAATCTAGCCGGCAGCAGTTTAATGCATGACAATCCTGTTATTACAGCTGTAAATAATTAACAACTAGAAAAAAATGCATTTTTTAATTTTTTTGTTGACTTTATTTTCTCTATTGACTAGCTGGTATCCACTCTCTTAAGGGATTTCTCATGGAAACTGTGACCTTTCTTCTCTCTCTCTCTCTGATTTGTGTTTCAAATGCTTTTTGGTGCAATGTTCAATGCCTGTTTGTAACTTCGAATTGTATTTTTCAACCTTTGCCGGAAAAAAAATTTTGCCCATTCTAATTGGCAGGATTTTGAGTCCTGCAATTTTTTTCAGCTTTTAGCTTTTTCAATAAGTTAAAGCAACAGAAAAATGTCTCAAAAAATTACAATGAAGTTCTGAAGAGAGATTAGAAAACATCAGAAACAAGAACTACATGAATAAGATCAGCACGCTGAGTGGAGGAGGAGGACTCTCTGACCACCTACTAACCTCCTGATCTAACACACAAGGCGGGACTAGACCTCTTCACTGAATTAAATCACTCCGCTTTTCCACTCTACCCACTCTCTTGAACTCCAATCAAAACAAATAAAAATTCATATTTTAAAAAAATCTGTGTCATTGGTTTTTCCATGGTCTGTTTCTCAAAGCCAAATGATGTTGACATACAAAGGGATGGGGAGCCTGGGGAGACAGTCCTCTGGGCTTCAGGCTACCTGCACATCTGGGAAGTTTGTCCCAGTGATGAGCAGACAAGCTACCCATGAAAAAAATAGATATTTGGGGGGAAAATAAAAGAGCTTGAAAATATTCCATAGTTCCCATCATGTCGTGTGTAAAATGTTTTCCCTTCCAATGGCAGGGGAGTGGAGGGCAGAAGGTATGTTCAAGGCAAATTGTCTGGGGAGTTTGGGAACCCACTCAAAGATGGGAAGATGGTAGTGTGATGGGTGGGCAAGAAGGAGACCCTGAGGTGTGCTCTTTCCCTGCAGTGTGTGGCCCATGGTTAGACTTTGATTTTCCAGTAGAGCTCTTCAGCATTTTTCTAGGTACAACATGAATCAAGCTTTCTGCTGCTCTAGGGGCAAGAAGAAGAGGCCTTGGCCAAGATGCTGGTTTATCCAACCCACCAGATACACTTCTCCAGCTGAACCATGCCTTAAAGAGACCCTGGTGGGGAGAAGGACATGGAGTCCCTTAGCCCAAATGTCTTTGGCCATGTGGTAAATCGAATGTGTGCCAAGGAAATGTTGTGGGCAGTTCAACCCACCCTGCTGTACTGTTCAGCTGTTACGATGACCTCCACTGTCACTTCAGTCCACTCAAACAGTTTCCAGGCATAACTTGGGATTTACCATGGTGCAGAGACCTTTGCTGCAGGGAGTTTTGATTGTGGCTACCCTGGTTTGGGAGATTTAATAGCGCACAGCTGGCCATGCTGCATCACTTGGACAGTATGACATGTCTCCAGGTGGCTGTGTGGTCTGCTGGCAAGAAAGTTCAACGTGTAGGGGATTCATTTGGACACTTCATTGCATCTCCTTGGATGCACGAGAATTTATATTTAGCAACTAATAGAAAAAATTTCTCACTGGGTAGGAAGATCTGAAATGAAGTAAATCTCTTCAAATGCAAAAGCAGAAGAAAAATCACCTGCGAGAAATGCTGAAGTTCTTCCTACTGCACTAAGTTTGAAACATCCTGTGTTCCCCTGTATTTTTTTTCTGCATTTTTGGCTACTTTTTAGTTAAAAATATTGATGATTTACCCAAATCACACATATTCAGTGAGGACTTTCCCCCCCTTCAATTACCACTGGGAAATAGCAGAAGCAGCAAATAAGCAGTGACATCGTCAGTTGTTTTCCATGCCTGAAGAAGGAACAAAATGCCCTCCTCCCTTCCCCGGATTCCCTGAGCACCATCTGGATGCTGCACCAGGGACTTGCTGGTGGGACAGTATCTCCAAACATTGCAACCTTGAACAAAAAAGTTACGCATTTGAATTTGCTGCATTCAGCTGAATCCTCCTTCTTGCTCAGAGATTCGGATGACAGAAGAGGCTTGGGAGTGCCGGGGCTCGCAGCTGCTATGGCAGATGGATAGTTACCATGGGTCTTAGCAGTACAGGCTGCATACTTATGTCTTCCTGAGGAAGGAGCGTAGCTTGTGACCTCAGCAATAGCAGGCAAGGAAGGAGCCCACCACTGTTTTAAACCATAAAAGCTGGAAGATGAAGTTTTCACCCCTTTCCCCGCTCACACCCCCCCACACTGCGTGAGTCCTTCTTCAATCAAAACTGCACAGGGTTGGTCCCAGCCTGAAAAGATCTTCCTGACTCAGAAGACAAAAATAAACAGCGATGTGAAAAGCTTCCCTGCATTATCACTTCTCTATTTGAACCTGGAACAAGGGCCCTGAAGAGGAACAGAGTGTAATTGCAGTGTCCACAGAAAAGAAATACTAATGAAAACAGGCAGAGCCAGGAGAATTGGCGGAGAAGAGGCATAGCTGAGCAAGTATTTATTACCCTGGCACTTAGTGCTCAGGCTGACAGGTGTCTTAGGAATGCAATAGCCGTGTTTTATTATTAGGTGCTTATACTACAGCAGTGCTTGGGGAGAGGAACGTGTAGCTACTGAGGTGCCAGATGTTGGGGAGCAGATAAATGTGTCCCCTATGCCAGGCAGTAACGTGGCCGGCAGGGATGGCTCAGCCCCACAGCCCCATGAAAGAAAGGGTCCCTTGGGGCGCAGTGGTTATCTTCTGCCTTCAAAGGGTGGCTGTTCCAGAAACCTCTTCTGCAAACCACCTCCTCATGAAGTGGGGTGAGTGCCCCAAAGCCAGCCCTAAGCTAGCCTTCATGCATTTGGGTGGTATGATCAGAAACCCCAGCATCAAGGTAGGGTTCCTTCACCCTATAAGATGAGCAGGTCCAACGCTGCACAGTTGCTGTTCATGGGGCTCTTCTCAGGACCATTGCCATGCTGTCTGCCTTGTAAGCAAATAGTGCTTTCTTCTGCAAAGCGCAATTCCTCCTGACCAAACTCATCCATCAGCAGCTTGTCAGCAGGAACATGGTTTGAGGCTTTGCGGTCGCCCCACTCCACGAACACCCTCGCTTGGCAGATTTGTGGCTTGCTGGGATTCATTCTCCCTTACACTTTCACACATCGGCAGGCTTTGGGCAGCAGGGACCTCACGGGGGATCCCAGGCTTTGCTGCCACAAGACACACTCACTGCAATCAGAGGTGGGAAAAAGTGGCTGTGACGCTCTTTCTGCCCCCACTACCTTCCCTTTTCATGCTCAGCAGATGGGTGATGTGTTAACAGCAGCCAGAGCAGCAAAGAGGGTGCTTTCCAGTATGGACACGCTCAGCTCCTTCTGCGGATCCTCAGTGTCCTTCATGGGGATGAAGATGTCCTCTTCTCCTCCACCCCTAAGCAGGCAGCAAGCAATGGACTGTGGAGGGAACTGGGCGATGTGCCTGGAGCGGTGGGTGTGGGTGCCAACCACAGCAAAGCTCCTTCACCCCACAGCAGCAGGGAATGCCTCCCCGTGCCCCGTGGCCAGTGGAAGCAGGAGAAGGAGCCTGCTCCAGCCCTGCTCTGACCCCAGGGCAGGGAAGACATCTCTGGTGTGGGAACTGCAGGGTTCCTTGTGTCTCATTCCTGGACAACCCTGCAGTGTTGCCAACAAAGCAGGTGTCTACCCCGTGTACTGCCGTGGCCCCTGCTCCAGGGGAGGAGTACTGCAGGTGGGATTCAGGTCTCCCTTTACACCCCACCCTGGGGCTGCAATGGGTGTTTTGCAGTGGGGGGTGTGGAAGACACAGCCATAGGGCACTTGGGTGGGACAGAGGAGTCAGCCAGCCCGGGGATGGCAGGGACCCTGGGCTGAACAGGGCTGCGCCACCCCCATCCCTGTGGCCTCCCTTTTGGCTAGCAGAGAGAAAATGTGTCCAAAAAACCAGCACCGGCTGATTTACTTCAGAAGGGGAGAGGAGTAGGAGCTAGCTGAGCATTGGGCATTTTATAAAAGCACTTTGGGATCCCTGATAAATAGCAATCAAGGAATTGACAGCAGTGGTTTCAGCAGAGGTGGCATTGCGGCCATGATAGGCAAAAGACATAAGTGAAGCAAGGCTGGTAGGAAAAAGCAATATTCTTTTATTACACAGATAGGACAGCTGGGGAAAAGAAGCCAAGCTTTCAGGCCTACAAACTCTCCTTCAGATGTGGTGCCATAAACTTCCGGCTTAGGCCTGGGAGGGACTGGTCTGAGCTAGCTTCCTTAATGAGGCAATCAGAAAGCAAAGGCTCCTAGCTCCTATGCAGAGTAGCAAGTTGATTATAAGGGGGAAGGTTCTTCTTGGACTTTTGTGAAGACTGGGAGAGAATAGGAGACAAAATAGTATTGCTGAGTTTATTCAGAGAAAGAAAGAAAAGCATGCAGTGATCTTCATTTAAAAAAAAAAAAGAGAGACAAAAATGCATATAATACAGACAGAAACCTTCTCTAATGTCAATGCACATTTTTTTTTATTACATGCAGGTTTTACCCTTGCTCAAGAAGCCTAGGAACAGTAAGTCTCTGGTCTGACCCCAGCTCAGCTACACATCAGCCGAGACCTGTGCTGGAAATGACCATAACTCATCAGCCCATCTCCTGGCATTTGAGGGATGCTGTTTAGGCTCCTTTAACAATTTCTCTTTGCTGTTGTGAGTCTTTAAATATGTGTGCCAGACTGTAATCCCCAGTTTGACTGTAAAGCTAGCCTTTGCTTTCACACTGCCTTATGACACCCAGCTTAAATTATGAGGAGTAGCGAGACAGGGTTGATAAGGAGGATTTATTATGCTTGAATGACCATCTATAGCAACTTATTGCTGAGTGACTCCCTCTCCCTCCTCTGGAGAACAGCTGCTTCCAGAATACACTCATTTTCAAGTGTGAACCCTCAATCAACTAGGATTGGAGGACCTCATGCACATCCTCAGTGGGAGGAGGGGGGGTGCATTCACCTGACCATGGTTATAAAGGGAAGCATCTCTAAGCAACTGGCTTGTGAGGGCCCTGGCCCGGAGGATATCTGGAGGTTGATTTGCAGGTGGTCCTGAGCAGGGGAAGCCCTGAGGTGGGGGTCTGTCATCACATGGCAGTGTTGTGATGTCCTGGGTAAGGACCAGAGATGTGCAGAATTCCTCACCTTGGGGTAAGGATGCTCCTGGTGCTGGGAGAAGGAGCCCTGGGTGCATCATGCAAAGGCCATGGGGAGCTCAAGGTGGTGAGAAGCTGCATTTCACCCAAGGCAGAACCTCTTCTCCCTCTTCTGGTTTCCATGTAGACAGTATAATGCAAACCAGCTTCCTGGGAGTGTGCTGGGAGTCAGCATCCTCCCTGGGAACGCTAGTGGCTATGTGCTAGGATTTGCAGGCAACTGTGCCACTTCCCAGGGTAGAAATCAAGTCCAACTTGTAACAGGGCAGAGCTGGACTACTTCTGTAGCCCTGCAGGGGCATTGGGAGGAGGTCAGCCTTTTTGGTTTGGTTTTTAAAGAATTATTGCTGGGGAGTTGGGTGACATTTTCCTTTCTTTGCTAAGTTTAGAATATAATTGTTATGCTGCGTGTTTGGGCTTTTTGTAGTCCTGCTGTCTGGGGATCTCATTTGCGTAATTTTGTTGGGTCCTGGCTAATAATGATGTCATGTAAAAACAATTCATTCTGCTGGACTGAGAGTGGGCTTTGTTGTCATGGTAACCTTTGATTCAGAGACTTGCAGGAAGGAGACAGGTAAGTGCTTGAAATTGCCATATTTCAGCATGGTTTCAAATGCCTCGGAAGTCTGAGGCCCATTTTCCATAAATGAAATTTCAAGTCTTGTTGAAGTACTTTGTAAACAAAATTCATTTATTGCCTGAAGAAAATGGAGTGGAATTTAGTTGAAGAAAATACTTGTAGAAAAACTAAGGTTTCGTGAAGCACTGTACAAAATAATGGGATGTGCTATCAGGATGTGCTAGTGCTGCTTTGCTCCCCACAACTCAGCCCTACAGAGAAGAGATCCTTTCCCAGCAAGGGGACATAGTCCAATGACCCTCAGGGCTAGCCCAGTAAGGAGACCTATGTGCTGGGAGGGTATGAAGAGGGACAGAAGCAGGTCTGATGGAAGCAATCTTTAATTAGTTTAAAACGTGTCCCCCACCAGTGTGCTGTGTTTTACCCAGTCTGAGTCAATGAGCCTCTCTGTTCCCCAAATTTGGGTCAATGTGTACCACATTAGTCAAAATACTCTGGAAGCAAAGATATTCACTCAGAGCTAGATATCTACACGCTTATTCGGAGATCTGATTATGAATGCTTGTGGCTTCTCTGAAAATCAAACCGGGATGATGTTAGCCCCTCTGGATATGAGTTAGTCTGAACTGGGGTTGTAGGGAGATATTTCCTGCTGGAAAGCCCTGGGCTTCTGAAGAGAGATTGCCATTTTGGAGATGTTGTGTAAAATCAGCAAAAGACTGTATAGTGCTGACTTCCTTTCAAAGTGAAAATCAGCCTGAATCCAAAGGCGTGCCACCACAGAGGGCAAAAGTCAACATTTGGCATCTGAATCCAGCCAACACTCTGGTCAGGGGTCTTTTTAATTCTTCAGCCCTCTAAATATTCTCCAGGGGGACAGCCAGGATCTGCGAGTGAAGTTGTTTGGCCAGACCATAGTGTGAAAGGAGAAGCTGGTGCATCACTGTTACCAGGATCTGGGTTGCAGTGTTTAGCCAAACCCTGTTTGGCATAATTTATACCGCCCTGAAATGTTGTGTCTCTTTCTTTGCCTGGAATAGGATGGCCATCTGGGGGAACTTTCCTCCAAAGCTAAAAGGATCCCTTGGCACTTTAACTGTTGCATAGAAAATATAATTTTCTTCAAGCACGTGGGAAAGGAAGTTGTTTCAGCTCAGCTGCAACTGGTGGTTTGGGGAGGAGGGGGATAATGAGATGAAACCCTGGGGGTCCTGTAGAAATCAACTGCCCAGGTGTCAGCTTGTTGAGCCCCGCAAGTGCTGCAGGAAGCAGAAGCACCATGTGGAGACTATTTAGGACATGGCTCAAGCAATGGCGTCTCTGGGGTCTGGAGCACAGGCTGGAGAGGACTGTAGCTGGTACAGGGACTGTGGCAGAGCTGGAACTGTCTTGTGCCTGTTTGGGGTCCCGCTCCAGCCCAACAGATGTTCAAAGCAGCTCCTGTGAATTGCACCAGCCGTGGCAGGGTGAGAGCAGGTTCCCATGGCAGGACGGAGCATGCTGGCGAGGAGGGAGCTCTGGAGGCATGTAACCCCAGGGAAGAGCAGCAAACTGGGTCTGTGCTTCTTGGGCTCACAAGGAGCTTATCCCTGGTGTATATGGGAAGTGCCGGAAAGAGAAGCATTTTGGAAATAGCAAAAAAGGAGTGTTTCCAAAGGACTCCAACCCTTCTCCCTGTGATTTGCTCAACCCTTCAGAGTGTTGTTGATTTTTTTTTGGTGGCGGAGGCTATTCAGGGAATTTGACCTGAATTCTTGCATCACTTTGGATGCCTAGAAATTGCATTTATTTAAAGCAAATAAGTCACTTGCTGAAAAAATATTGCCCAGCTATGTGAGGGAGAAGAGGTGGGTATTCCTAAAATTAACCCAACATTAGTGCAAGTGTTTGGGCTCACAGTCTGCAGGTACAGAAGAGCTGCTATACTTGGAGAGCCCAAAGCCTTGTCTAAACAGTGTCTGATTTCTGATAGCAGTCAAATAGCAGATGCTTTCTATAATCTTAGGCTCTCTTGGACTCTCATGCATCTTGTAGAGCTTCACCAGGGTATTCTCCCAGCCTCCAGCAATCTGTGGCTCAGGGGCATGCCTGTAAAAGCCACATCCTTATGTTTAATTAAGTTATCCCTATGTTAAGGAGGCTGAGGGGCAACCTTATTGCTCTCTACAGCTTCCCGAGGAGGGGAAGTAGAGAGGAAGGTGCTGATCTCTTCTCCCTGGTGCCCAGTGATAGGATGTGTGGAAATGGTTTTTGGAAATGGCATTTCTTTCCTGAGAGGGTGGTCAAACACTGTAACAGGCTTCCTAGAGAGTTAGCCGATGCCCCAAGCCTGTCAGTGTTTAAGAGGCATTTGGACAACACCCTTAATTTGCTTTAATTTTTGGTCACCCCTGAGTTGGTCAAGCAGTTGGACTAGATGATTGTTTTAGGTCCCTTCCAACTGAAAATATTCTAAAAACTTTTGATGGATTGTTGTTGTTCTGTGAGTTGGTCCAGCTGCTCCTTGAACTCATATCAACTGTGTCCACAACATCCTGCAGAAAGGAGTTTCCTGATTTAATTGTGGTATAAAGAACGCCTTCATTTAGGTTTGGGGGCTATGATTTCCCCCTTTCACTTGATGTCTCCTTGTGTGCTTGCGTTAGAAGAGAAGGTGAACCCTTGATCCCTGTCCATCCTCTGCCTGCCTCACACAATTATACACTTGAACTTTATGCACTATATCCCATCTTAAGTATCTCAGTTGTGACGCTGGGGGCTGAGGGAGCCAAGGGGTCTGCATAGCCAGTGATCTGGCTGGGATAAGCTGTGCTGACTGGCAGATGAAGGTGCAGTGTGTTTCCTTCTGCCTATGTCTCTGCGTACAGCAGTTCCTGAGCAAAAGCTGAGTGCTGGGGAGCTGCAGCATGATGTACGTGTGGTCAGTGCCCAAAGAGGCAGGGTTAATATAATACCGGTCCAGTGCTATTTGGCTGCATGCCTGCTGCTTGTTGCCTGACTCGGGGCTTTTTGGAATGCCTTTGATGATGTTTCCTCTAAGCAGAGCCTCCAAGTTCCTGTGCTCATGTGCCAGGATCTCCCCGTGGCCACTGGGATGTGCAGTGCTCCTGCAGCAGCACACCAGAGGATGGTTTCTAGGACAGCATTTCAAAAAATGGGTTCACATTAGCCTGGGAAACCCCAGAACATGCTAGGACTTCTCATGTGGCATACAGGCGTGGTTCCATTGTTTCCCCGCTGCCTGAAAGGGCTGCAGCTCTCAAATAGCCTTGCCCAGGTTGTGGTATTCACACTGGTTGTGCACTTGGCTCACCAGCCAAAATTTCAGTAGCAGGAGTCAACTGTAGCCTTCCCCTCTGGGGAGTGGTCACCTCTCCCCTTGGTCTTACAGGCTGCAGAGTCACAACCAGTTGCACTTGAGGGCTCCCCACCTCCTGGAAGGAGGTATGGAAGAGCAGAGCCTGTTTTGCAAAGTGCTACGTTTTGCAGGAGCCGATTGAATGAGTATTGTCGTGCTGCAGCTCTTTCCTCTGTTTGCAGCTTTTGAGGTAAATGAGGCTTATGTAAATGGGGGACAGATGAGAGCAATGTGGGGGCAGTGGTGGTGCGTGGAGGTGCTGTCTCCGAGCCACCCTCCGCAGCACTGGCAGTGGCCCTCTGCCCTGACCCCAGCTTCCCTGCTGTTCTGGCTCGAGCTGCTAATGATGCTGTCACAGTTCTGACGAGGCACCTCCATCCCCATCAGCACCCTTTAGTAATTCTGACCTGCTCTTCACCCTTGCTTTGCTCAGCAGGGGCATTTCAGGCTCAGGCTGAAGGCCTTCTATGGTTTTGCTCCCAGCTGCTGATTGCCAGTCATGCCCAACAATAGCAGGGAGTTTTAATGATGTAGATAAATATTTCTTGAGAGCACAGAGTTCACTTTATTAGTGATCAGGACAGATGTTCAGGGACAAAACATGGATTTAGAGCTTAATCCCTGGCTCCTGCTGCGTTGCAAGCACTCTAAAAACTTTGTGGACACCAAGGCCATTTTGGAGTTTCAAAGTTAAACAATTCCTCTCTCCCTCTCCTTGTAAACACCGGGAGGATTGGAGAATCAAAGCCTTGGCTGTGAATATATTCTGGTTCTTAGGTGCCTCCCTGCCTTGAACCTGCTTGTGTGGTGTGACTCCAAACCTTCCTAGCTTATTTCCTGTGCTCAGGGCTAGAGATGGTCAGAGAAGTCCCAAACAATCACAATCCCCCTGATGCACGGATATGTTGCAAACAAAAGGGACAGTGAATTTTAGCATAAATAAATATTAATTTGGTTTTTTGAAACTTTTCGGTATTTGCCATCTGTGATTCTTCTGATTAAAAAAAAATCATCCCATCATCCAATCAAAGATAGGAAAGGACTAGCTGGGGCTTCACTGGCTGACCCTGCGGCACAGAGATCACCTTGCAGACAGATGAACCCAATGGTTAACCTGTGCCTGACAGGCTGAAAATAGCTCATCAAAAGTACTGGGCAAAGAGTTAAAAATTTGCTAGGGTGAATTCAGCTGATACAGACAGACTGCAGTGCAGAGTTAATGTCCCTTTTAGAAGTGGGGGTTCAGATCAGTGAAGCCCTTGCTTTGAATTACTTTCCTGGCCACCCCTAAACTTCTGGAAATACCCTCCAAATGGAATAATATGATGCTTGGGAAGAGAGAGGGGAAACACAAAAGGTAACCAATAAAGTAATCTGCAAGGAAAAAAAAAAATCAGTGGACAAAAGGCTTTGCTTTGCCAGCAGTTGAACCATTCAGCCAGCCACAATAGCATGCTCCCTTCCCATTCTTTGCACCCCAGCCCTGTGCATTTGTGGTGGTTATCTTGCCTGGACCAGATTGGTGTTGAAAAACAACAACCCAGGTAGCTTCGATTTTCCTTGTGTGCACAGTCAAAGGGAAGGGGTCATCTGCCCCTCAGTGTCTGGTTTGTCATTGTCCTCGCTCTGCTTTATTCCCTCCGCACTGTGGCATGGAACAAAGACTTGAATTATGGCAGAAGATGAACAATTAGGCACTGAGGCATGTCATGGGGGAGAGCAAAGGGGTCACCACTTCGAGGGCTTGAGTGCTCAGAGTTTTGGGAAGGTTTGGGCTTGCTGCGGAGCTGGTCCTCTGGAGGGGAAGCAGGAGAGAAATGCAGAGAAAAGCCAGGAGTGGTGGCAGCTGCTGCCATCAGCTGTCCTGTGACTGGGTACCTAGATAAGGTAGCCTGACAGCGGTCAAAGTGTTTTTTGGCTCCGCTTCTCCACCCTGAGCTGGTGTGGGAAGCAATTCCCAGCCCTGCCAAGGGAGAGGGGGGAGCAAGAGCCTGGGAAAGCAAAGAGACAATAGGACAATGGCAACTCATGAGACATGAGTTGCTGAAACATGCAGGGTCCTCCTGGAAAGGGAGGAATCGTCCGTATACCTGCCCCTTCCCTTAGTATCTCCTCTGGGCAGCCACTGGGAGATGGGACAAGAGGCACAGTGAGGACTTGGCTTTACTTACTGTGGCTTCTAAAATGTGCTATTACTGTGCAGATCTCCTTCCATATGTGCTTGGAAAGAAAATTTCTAACAAGGACAGTGGTTGATGATAGCAGCACAGTGTTCCTCAGTGCTAAGGGCACATGCTAAAGATAAGGATTATTTCTTCCATTACACAGCTGGGGAGCTGAGCACTGAGAAATCCCCTGCAGGCTCCAACCAAGACAGCTTCAGAACTGCAAACAGCCCTAGACCATGATATTTTTCAATGGATGATGCTTCTTCACATGATGGGAGGAGTGTCTGGCAATCTCTAGGGCACTGAGATGGTGGGCCATAGCAGTGTGGATGGGGGAGGAGAAACAAAGACCCACGGAGTCAAATTGCTGCTGGAAAAAAATGCACTGAGGGTGAAAAGCTAGAAAAGGGAATAACCCTAGCATAGCACTACCATTAATTCAATGTTCATCAGATGTAATGGAGGTTGGGTGGTGTATAGGTTTCCCTTCTGTGCTACTGTCCCCAGAGCACTCCCTTTATCCTTTAGTCCAGGCTTGGGGGAAAGCTTTTACTCCCCCAAAATCAGACTTTGTGGCAATGGAAAATGAGATCATGACTCTCTTGCTGGCAGAGTGGTATGAAACAATGTCGATATAAAAAAATAGTAATCTCTTTAGAAAAGAAAGGCCTGGTCTTGCTTGGCAGATGTAACGCATTTTTCCTAGCAGAGGGAGCAAGAAACTGCAGCTGGAATCTCCAGGTGGTTCCCAAGGTACTACTGTGACACTTTAATGATCTAATTCCCCTCAAAGGTGGCATTTTCACTTGTTCCCCTGACCTATTGCTGTACATTTGCTGTGAAACAAACTATCTGCTATCAGCCCTGACATCTCAGGCTCAGAGGGAAAAAAAAAAAGTCTGTGATACTAATGCAATGAATGGACTCTTCACCCTGGTAATCCTTATGAGGATGTAGCTGGCCATCTTCCCCATGTGCTGTAGGGCCACAGGCTTTTCGGGAGCACATCAGCGTAATGCCATTCACCTTTGCAGCTCCCACTGGCAGAGGCTGTAACTCAGGGTACACCTGTGTGATGTTTCCTGGCCCATTTACACTCTCTTCTTGCACAGATAAAGGCAATGTTCACGCTGGCAAGACCCTTTTTTGGCTCTGTAGTGTGGCTCTGCCCTGTTCAGGGTAGTTGCACCAGGCTAGTGTGGTTTGTGATGGGCATGGCTTGGATGAGATGACCTGCAGAGGATGTGGCTTGCAGGATACCCTGCCCCACAGCTAGGCTCTGGTTTCCATTCTCTGGAGATAAACTAGTTCACGCTGGTGTAAAATGTGTGCAATGAATAACACAACTACAGCAAAATAGTTTATGTAAAGCACTGATGTGGGAGAAGTTTCATAAGAGGTTTCATACCTCAAAAAGGCCTTTTGTCAAAAATAGAAGCATTTTCTCTAAGAAAAAAATATCAAGTTTCTTGCACAGTCTTACTGTCATGCTAGTGCTGTTCCTAGCTGCCATGGAGACCCTCTTTTCTCCCAGAGCAAGAGAGGCTGTTACGGTCCTTTCCTGAGCAGGACGGAAAGCAGAAGCAGCCCCTTCAGGAGTGACTGGGCTGAGGACATGGGCTGCCGCCCACTGGGGCAACTGGCCCTACAGCAAAGCCCACTGGGAGCTGAGCTCTTTGTCTGAGAGGTTTTGCAGGGGCAGGCTGGCTAGGGGGCATGAACAGGGGCTGCTGAGCGAGCCTGTCTGGTAGGAAACAGAAAACCCGGGGATAGGTGAGCTGCTGATGTGAGCTGCAAGGGAGCAGAGATGGGAAAGCTGGCTGGGAAACAGTGTGCAGGGAAACATCCACCTCCACCTTGAGACTGGGTCAAACAAATGCAGCTCAGCGCGTGTGCTGCTAAACCTTCAGGTAAACACTGGCGTCCAGCACCAATATTTTTTCATCCTCTAGGAAGGAAACAGGGATACAGCAAAAGCCCAAACAGGCAAGATACCAGTGCTCCTGCTCCAAAGGGGCAGGGCAGCGACAGGGAGAATCAAGGCAGAGAAACCAGGCCATGGAAATCAATGCAAATGACTTTGATCGCGGAGTTTCAAGCCCATTTGCTCTGTAGGAAGCACGGCTGTCAGCAGGGATAGGCAGTGAGAGGGGTGGGATCTCTCAGCTTGCAAGATGAAATGGAGAATGTGGCAGATGCTATTTTTTCTCTAGTTTCAGGGGGCCCTTAGCAAGAAGCCCTTAGCATCACTTCAATGGCCCAAAGGGGGACGATTTCAAGCGCCAGCCCCATACCCCTATATTTCTGTTAGTGTAAGTGGCAGCATGATGGGCAGCGTCGGTACCATGCCTGCACAGATATGGGGCCCAGCGAGTGGTGGACACCAGATGGGACTGATGATGGGGAGGCAGCGGGGCCCTGACGAAGCACCTCTCCCTGGGGCACAGGGAGGTTTGGTGCACCAGAGACCCGCGGGGATGCCCTCAGAGCCACCTGCCGAAGCAGCAGAGCCCCTCCATGAGCAACAGCCAGCAGCGTGGGAAGGGAGACTGCTACCTACAAGCGGGCTCTGTGCCCTGCAAACGGCCCCTGGGGAGTGCTCACGTGGGGAAAAGCTCCAGTTGTGTCAGTCATCTTTTCTAGGCATTTTTAAAAAGAAATCCCTTTGGGGCAGGGACTCTGTTTTCATTCAGAGCTGCACATGATGGGACGTGTGCCTCTGTTCTAGTTTCTGAGTGCCACTGTTGTTGCAGGTTAATTATCATTAGTAATTAATCATCAACACTCACAGAAAGGCTTTTCCTTCCTGGTCAGGAGCTGCACTGACCATTAACAGGTTTTTTCCCCTGCAAACGCAGCTCCGATTTGGCCCAGGGGCTCCTTGGCCCCAGCAGCTGCCTCAGAGCCTGGCAGACCCTTGGAAGGTGGTTGGGGGGAGTCTTGGTTGTCCTGCCTGGTGGCCTTTCTTTTTAAAAAATATAATTTAAATACAGCTACCTAAAATCTCTCCATGCTCATGTGAAGCTTTGCACAGGGTCTCCTAGACTAAGTCTTGTCGACTTTTTCCTTCTTTTAATCAGTTTCTGATGCAGTGAGGCAGCTGGAACAAATCCGGTGATACGTCCAGTGGTAACACATCACTTTTCAAAGATGTAGTTGAAAAAAACTAGCAACTGTAGTCATTGCTTTTGCTCTACTTAAAAAATAAAAAAATAAGAGAGGGGAGGTGGTGTCAGGATGTTTCTGCTAGGGCCACCCTGGGGAAGGAGAGACCCCGGGAGACCTGCTAGCGTCAGGGTCACGCAGAATTTGGCATGGCCATGAGCCTTCTCTCCTGGCAGGAACCACTTCCAGCACTGGCTTCCCCAGAGCGCTTTGGGGTTGGTTTTTTTTCTCGCAGATCCAGCCGCCAGATCCTAAAACGGGTCAGGCATATGGGATCATGGCATGAGCAAATTCAGCTGGCTCAAGTTCAAGTTTATAAGGAACTCAGTTGCCTTTTTATCTTTTTTTTTTTTCAACTCAAACCAAATCCTAAACATAAATTATGGGAACCAGGCGCTTCCTGGCGCCTGCAGCTGCTCAGCAAAATTGACTTTTCCATCAGTGCTGCCGCTCGTAGCGCAAACCTGGCAGCTGAGCGCCGGACCCAGTTGGAGCCCTGCTTTTCGATTCAACAAAAGTTCAGCCAACTTGGAGCATTTCAGACTCAGCGAATTATTTTCTGACAAAAATGTTGGTTTATTGGGAAATTTCCGGCTGGCTCTAATTGGGACAGCTGTTAAGGCGGCAGTTTTCACAAGAACTAAAAGTCGCTTTCAGATGAGTACAGCTCTTAAAACGGCTGCTGCTTTGATAGCTGCTCATTGCCTTTCTTGTCTGATTGAGCTTAGCATCTCCCTGCAAGCTTAAAAAAAATCCACTTTGCCTGTCTCATCTTTCCCTTCTCTTTACCAAATATCTTATGCCCCTCCTCCTCCTTGAAGGAGACTCTGTCAGTTCAAATTTGACCCGAAATTTGAGCTTTGCAAAAATTAACGTGTATAGCATTTCAGATTAAGAGAATTTATCTTCACACACACCCCCCCCAAGCTTCCCAGGGGTCACAAACACTGTCGAAAAGTCAAAGCAAACATTTGCCTTGTTGCTTTAACATGGGAGATCCTGCCAAGAAAATTAACGGGGCCTATCTCCACAAACGGAACAAACTCATCTAATTCTGATGATGATACTGAGAGATGTGCAGCTTGCTAGCTTTCTGTAATGACTTGTTTTTTAATTTAATTGTTTTGGCTTTCTAATCCCACATACATTTTTGCCACCAAAGCAAGGCAGTTGAATAAAGCACAAGAAGGTTCCTAAATAGCTCATACAGTCCCAGAGTCTATGAGCTGGAAATTTTATATCCTTGGGGAGCTGGGATCTGTAAGGGCTTGATGAAAGCCCTTGATAGAACAATATTATGAGTCTTACTCTTATCTGCTGGGAATTCTCACCAAACCCACCTTGCTCCCCATGTGGCAATGGGAAGACCTGGAGCTCCAGAAGCCGCTGGCATGTCCTGGCTTTGTAGTTTTTGCAGAAAGGATGAGATCAGAGATGTGATGTCCCTGGCTGCAGCCCAATAGTCTGGGGTGGTGGCAGCTGCTCTTGCTTGGGAACAGCACAGTGTCCCCATCTCAGCCAGGGATGCGCTGCTGCTGGGCTTCCTACAGGAGCAGGGCCAGGCTGTCCGTTCCCCCTGCTCTGCCCTTGGCCATCTTGCTGCTTAGGGGTCTTAATTTCTGCTGGAGTTTTACCACCGGTGGTCACTGTTTCTCTCACAAAGCTGGCCCCATGCCGGATACCTGATCGCTGCCGAGTTGCTTGAACAAAACTGGCCGAGTGTTGCTTGAACATCCCCTTGTGCCGGCTCCAGCTGTGCACGCTGAGAGTGCGCACGGGGCTGGGGCTGCAGCGAGAGCAGCTCTCCAGGGAATACACATTGCAGATACGGAAATTGCTCTGGAGCAGAGTGAGGAATGGATTAAATTTGGTTCAGATTGAATCAAAACTTTTTTTTTAATATGGCTTTCCAGTGAAACAGGAAAAATGAAAAAAATTAATTTTGACATCTCAGTGTGTTGTTCAAACCAAAACAGTGGTTCTTTTTCTACCCTTTTTATTTAAAGAAAGTTGAGTTTTAAATGAACAATGGTGTGCTGAAGTGGAAAAACTTGAAGCATTTAATTTAGAAAATGGATCGATGAAACATTTTGGCATTGTTAAGCAAAACATTTTATTTCAAAACAGGTGAAAAAAGCTGGTTTTTTTCTTGGATTGTGGTTTTGTTTTTCTTCTTACTTAAACTAATTGCCAAATTCTGCCTAAAGTTGCCTATTGTTTAGATGCCTCAGGACTCTGTTGTGCATCAGATTTGCGGTTCATTTAAAATGAAAAATCTTTGACTGCAAATCACACATATACAAGGAGCTAATGGGAGACCCCTGACTTTTGGGTCCTGATGTGTTGTTTTCTGCAGCTTGTGCTGGGAATGGCTACCTGACAGCGAGCATCCCATAATTCCTCTATAGGCAATGCCCTGTGGAGTGCAGTTTTGCTCCTGTTCATAAATAGGCTGCTAGAAAACCATGCAATGCCAGCGCTGTCCCTCTGGGCTCTGTGCTAGTGCCTCTGCTGCTGTGTGGCCCACCCTCATGGGAAAATTGCCCAGCAGCCTCCCTAGGGTACCCAGCCCTCCCCAGGCAGGGGCAGAGGGGGCTTCTGCAGGACTCTGGGACCTACGGAATACATACAATGCCTCACACCCAGCTGTCAACCACAGTCCTACCCCTGGGTGGCAGAGGGAAGGAATTTAAATAAAGAAGAGTGAAGTTTATATTTAGAGCCGGAGGATGCTCCTTCATCAGATTACACCAGTTTTAAGTAGGTCAGGCGGGAGACCCAAGATATCAGAGTCCCCTTCAAAGGCATCCGTCCGTCACTTATTATTCCAGGCATTTCCCTTTCGCTCTGCCTTCCTTTCACAGCCCCAGCCTTTTGTTGCTGCTCCTGGGCTGCGCTGGCTCTCGCCGTGCTTCCCAACACTTGCTCCTTTCATTGCCTTTCCTGGCCCTCATCCCCCCCTGGGTCTGGTACAGCGGTGGGGACAGCAGTGGCCTCAGCTGTGTCATTAAGCTGGGGGTGCTCAAGGCCACTGTTTGGAGGCCAGAGGGGAGGCTGCATGCGTGGGGCGCTCCTCGTGGCACCATGGCCCCTCATGTCTGGGTTTTTAACATGAACACAAATGGGTTTAGATGAAAGCAAGCAATGATAGCAATGAACACATCCAAAATGCAAAAGAATTCCTCAAACCTCCCCATTTAACCCTTTTATTCTGTGGAAATAATTGTCTGCCCTGATCAGCCTGAGGCCACCTGCCAGCTCTCCCCAGCAGCATTGCCATCCAGGCATCCTTTCCAGCCATCTTCCCCTGTAATCAGTCCTAATAATAAAGGCTCTGGACACTTACAGGACCCTTCCTGCATGTTCCCAGGCTGCCTCAGAAACAAATGCACAGTGAGGAGAACAGTTTATGGGTTCTTGTTGCACAGCTCTGAAATGCAACCCTGTTGCCTTCATTACCCAGAAAGACTTAAATCCCCTCTCCTTCAGCACGGACAGGTCTGACACGGGTGAGGGGATCGGTGTGGAGCAGATCCCAAGGCTGATCCTCCAGCAAAGCATTTCAGTGTGCATTAAGTCATTTTTTCCCAGCTGACTGGGGTTATTTGAGTGCTTGTGATTAGGGGCTTTGTAGGGACGTGGCAGGAATCTTGCACCTGGGAGGAGCGGGGCTTTGCCGCTGATGGGAAGGAGCCTGCAGGCAGGCTGGGCAGGTCAACAGTGCTTCGTGCCGGCCTCTGAGCGTGTCCGGCGCAGGCTGTGCTGGGGCCAGGGATGGTCCAGACCTGTTGGCTTTGCTGACACGTTCCCACGCCAAAATCACCAGCAAGTAATACCCACTTGTTTTTATTGAGCCATTTTCTTCGCTTGCTCTCAACCTATTACATTTTCCAACTCGTGGTGGAATTTTTATTTTTTTTTTAAACTCAAGGCCTCCTTCGAGCTGATCACAAGGGAACGCTGAGTGCTTGTTTTTTAATATTCTGACAGGTGCTATTTTGCTATTTGCTTGTGATGATTCAGGACATTTGCATCTCTTTGTCCTTAATTAAAAAGCACTTCACCCTTGCTGCAGGGGTATGGCAGATTTCTCTTGATCTATTCATTTTGGGGGACTTTTAATCAACATATCCACTCTATCGGTGCGGGTGCATTTCTGACAGGGGGGTGAAGCTTAGCGCAGTGTGGAGAGCTGTGTGGGTGTAATTATGGCTTGCTCTTTTTTTTTTTTTTTTTTTTTGGTGAATTTGACTGCTGTTGAAAGGCATTTTTTAACAGCCTCCTAGAAGACAGGAGTCCCCTGTCCACCAAAGACATGGGCAATGACAAAGGCAAAATTTGCTGCAAAACCTGAAGCTGGCAGAGCTGCCTGGGGAGTCGGTGATTTGCCTCCCCACCGCAGGCTCTAGCCGAGAGCCTGCAGACTGGCTGCTCCCACTTTGCGGGAGCCCCATTAGATCCCACCCTGCTTGCACAGACGTGGTCTGGTTCAGCTTATCTACATCTCTGCACCGTGACCCCTTCTGTGAACACCCTGGGGCTGGGCACATCCCTCTGCAGTGTGCGGGACAAAGGTGTGCAATGCAGCTTGGTGTGCTGCATTGGGGTGCCTTTGGAATATGCCAGGGATGATCCCTGGTCTCTTCCACACACATGCACTTTTTGCAAGGTGAAAGGGCAGCACCTTTCATAGCAGGGCCTTATTTAATGGCAACGTGTGTTGCCTTGGGCTGCTAGGGAGGCTAAAAGTATCTGCGAGCTGAGGAAGGGATTCAGCAGCAGCTCGGCGGGCAGTGATAAGTACATAGTCTGGAAGCAGTTTTCACTGCAGGAACCCCCAGGCCTCAGGGGAGGATACAAGGAGAGGGGAGACCCCTCCACACGTGTCCCTCGTGCAAGGGTGAGAGGGTGCTAGCACAAGGCTCTCTGCAGGGATGCTGCAAGGCAATGGGATGCGGGAGGGGTGAGGCAGCCCCAGGCAAGGTGGTGGGAGCAAGGTGCTGCACTGCCCTGGCTCCTTGCCCTGACAGTCTGGGATGATGGGCAGCAAATGCCCTGCCTGGATGTAGGCAGAGGCCGTCTACCGGACGCAACTCCTTCCATTCGTCCCAGACCAGGCTGTTTCTTTGCAGCTCTTTCCACCTGACTGGAACCTGCTTGCAGGTGGGGCAGTGGGAAGGGACCACAGTCCCGCCTGGGGGTCTCACCCAGGGAAAAGCATCCAGCCCCTCATGTGCCACTGCTCTGGCTGGTCCCCAGCCGGGTGGGGAAATGGGAATTGGGCTTTGCCTCAGGGACCTGACCCTACCAGCCAGCAGGGGAAGGTGTCAAGCCCTAGGTACTGAGATCCCATAACTGCTTTCTGATATTCCAACTTTAACTCTTCTGTCCCCTCCCACAAAATACCAGACTAAAAAACAACTCCAGCAAGGCTCCCGCTGCTGTTCTCAGTCTTTATCTGTTCCGCTTTTCCAGGCCAGGGTGTGCAGGCTCATGGGAACCTTTGAAGATTATTTCTCTTCAGTTTTCTAAAGAAACTTCAGCCTCCTCTTGAATCTTTTTATTTTACCTCCTTTCAATGCATCAGCCCTATTTCTCTGAGACTTAACAGCAACGAACAAGATTAAGATTGGAGCTTAGTGAGTATTAGGAGAAGATCTCTCATTCCTGATGTGCTGGCACTTAGCAGATCCTAGTGCCAGCATCTTCCTTTTGGAGAGGTGCTGCGTGTGCAGGCATTTCTGCTCCGATGACTTTGGGAGCGCAGACGCTGGAGGGCACCGAGCGTGAAAGCCGCAGCTCACAGTGTCGGCTTCTTTGCACTTGTGCTGCCACTGATTGCTTTCAGCAACCAGAGGGGCTGGGATGGAGGGGGAGAAAACCAAGGGTGAGGGGCATGGTGGATGCTGGGCGCTGTGGCATTGGCTGCATTGGCCAGTTGGGGTCTGGATTTCCACCTGATGAGGTGCGAGGACTATTCGGTCGGAAAGTAAAATCCCAAAGAGTACTCCTCGTACCTGAGTGGGGCTCGCCATGCCCGGCAGCCACAGCAGTGCAGCCCGAGCTCATGCGCAGCGCAGGGTTGATCTAGGTCAGTGTTTCACAGGAGATCCTGGAGCTGAGGAAGAGAGCAATGCTGGCGTTTCTCCATGTACCCTTTGCAGGCATTGGCTGAGGAGCATCGCGGGTGCTCACAAGGGTGTGGAGGTGGAAAGGGTCTAAATGGCAGTGCCTGCAGTGGAGAGCAGCTGGCTGCTGGATGGAGTCTGGACTGGGAGAGCAGCCCTGCTCTGCCATGGTCTCGGGGGAACCCTGGTGGCATGACCATGGGCGGCTCTCAGGGCTGCTGTGGGGGCCAACTGTCCTGCTGTGTCCCATCTGGCCAAGAGGAGATGGAAGGAGATGCTGTCCCATTGCTTCCCCCCATCTGGGAGTGGGTAATAGCAGCACAGAGGGTGCTCTCTTCCTCCTGAATGAATGATGCTTTGGGCCAGGGGTGGAAGAGGGGCTGCTGAGGGGCTCCAGGTGAGGAGCAGGCACTGCCCCTGCCCTGAGCAGGCGTGTACTGGGGACCCCACATGCCAGATGGGCAAAGTGCATCGGGGTGTGCCAAGCCTGCTCTCAGCTGGTCATCTCCCCAGTGAGCTCTTGCTAATGCAGCCCTGTTGGGGTGACACCGTGCATGACGATCCCAAGCACGGCCTCCCTAAAACACAACAAAAAGCAGCCCCTCCAAAATGTGTCCTTTGAGTTCAGGCACTTGAGTGAGAAGGGCATTTCCCTCTTGCTGGGGGAGACACCAGAGCTCCACAAAGAAGGAAAATGAAGAGGCCCTGAAAATGCCTAGTAGGTCCCAAGAAGGAAAGAGGTGTCTGAATATGAGCTCGCTGCAGGGATCTGTCCCGGGGCTTCAGAGTCAGTCCCATAACAGAGAGCAAAGCAACACAGCTTGTGTGAGCCCAGATCACCTGGTACGTGCCACAGGAGGGACTGCGTTCTGCCTCAGCTCTGGGAGGAAAGCATCTTTCACTGGTTTCTTGACTTGCCAACTGCCCTGCATTATCCTCAGGCTGACAAAATGTCAAACTGCCAGGCAAACCACAGAGCCAGGGCAAGAGGGAAAGCAGAGTGCAGGACCCAGACCAGATGCTGGAAACAGCTGTAATTGCAACAGCTAAACTCAGCCACAGATGAGCAGTTAATATTATTTACTGGTGTATAAACATTCCTGAGCCAGTGTAGAGAGAAGTCATTGAAATCCCCGCATCTCTGAACAGAAATGCCTAAGGGTATTAACAATAAAAGGCAACTGTGCCTCCTCTCTCTCTCTCAAATCTGGCCAGGGAGGCCAGTGGGTGATGATGTACCCTCAGCTGTGCCTTCAGAGCTGTGGTATGGAAAGGGTCAGGCCGGGCAGGGTTACTGCTGGCCAGGTCCACCCATGGGTTTTTGGTCATAAGCACCATCTTCTGCATGTGTAGGCTCTGCTCTGAATCCTGGCATGTCCTCTGGAGAGTCCCAAGCCCAGGTTTTTCCCAGCTATTGAGCAACCCTAGGTGGAATCACTGTGTGAAATACAGTTTGCATCCCAATGACAGTTTTTGTTGCCTCCATGACCTTCCTGGCTCCTTTTCCCCTACCCTGAACTATTGTGGCATGGGTTGACAAGGAGCTAGTCTGTCTTCATCCAGAGGCAGACGTATTTCTACGGTGAAGGGAAGCAGCTGCTCCTGTTCCTGCAGCTGCATGTCCCCAAAGTTTGTGTCAGCAGTTGCACAGTATTTAAAATATGGATGTACTGCCTGTGAGTTATTCTGGGGGTGACACACCAAACTACCAGCTCATGGTACTGTACTGGACATACGATGTCAGATGGATGGATGGATGGCATAGCTGTGAAGTCCATTTGAAAGAGTATTGAAATATCTAGTGCTCAATTTGCTGAGATTTTTCACTTTTTTGTCAAATGCTGCCAATTCTCTTCCCCTCCCCACCCTTTCCCATGTACGTTTTCTCTTTTCACATATTCATCCCTAGCAGGAACGTAACACGTTAAGCCCCAACTTGGGGAGAGCGTCCGAAGAGCAGAACCATAAAAGTGCAGGAAATATAGCATCTTTCCCATCCCCAGGATGACAGCGAGAACCATTCTGACACCCAGGATCAGATCACCTATCAGTTCGGTGATCTCTTCCCACTAAGCAACTAATTTTGAAGAGGGATTGTCCACAGCGGAAGGGATGTGGAGACTCTTTCATGCCTGGCCTGACGTAGCAGCAGAGGATGAAAGTAAAGCTCTCACTCCTGTCAACGCTCTTGTCACCCTCTGGGACAGCTTGCACCAGCTCTTGCTACGGCCTGGGCTGTCCTCCCACACCCTTCATCCTCCTTGGAAAACATTCATATCACATTTGTTCAGGCTCCAAACACATTTTTTTAATCTGTCAGCACTGCAAGTTCACTCCAGCACCTAAAAACCAAACTGTGTCCTGTCTGCTTCATATATCATCGCTGTCCATAATGGTGGGAAGCCAGAGCCCAGCTGGAGCGGTTATTGATGTCGTGTGAGCCCAGATGCAGCATCTGCTGCTGTGCCCGGTCTGCCTGGTGAGCCTGAAAAAGACAAAACCTTGGCCATGTTGAACAAATGCCCTGGTAGAGTAAACAAATGTTTCTACCATGCAGGATGTGCCCCAACTTGGAGAAAAAGGTTGAGGCTTATACAGGGTTTTTCATCGTCCGAGTTTTCCAAAGGGATGCTGTAACCAGCTTCTCCTCAGATGTCCTTCGCTGCTCTTGTCCCAGGCATATCAGCATACTCAGCCTCATGGATACTGCTGTAGGAGACTCGCAGCCTGACCAGCCTCTGCCTTCTGCCAGAGCCCACAGCTCTGGGCACGAGGAGGAGATTCATGGGCAGACAGCGTGGGAACCTGCATTGCTCCTGGAGGATGCACTGGCTAAGTAACAACACGAGCCCCGGTTCGTTACCAGGAGGAGAGTGAGTATCAAGGACAGTGCTCTAACTGTGCTCTATCCTCAGACGGATGACGTGGAGCAGTGACGGGAGGAGGGGAAGGCAAATTCACCTCTATGCAGCCCTTCAGAGCTGCCTGCTGCACGGCCCTGGCAGTAGCTGCCTGCAAATACCCTGGCAGCTCCTTGTCCTGGCGTCCCCAGCTCTGTCAGCAGTGCTCTCAAGCCTGACCTGTTCCTGCAGAGCCCTGTGCGATCTGTCTCTGCCCGGGGTCCTCCAGTCCAGCTGTGAGTTCCCTTGCTCCTTCACCCTTGCAAGGTATCTGAGGAGGATTTTGCAAATGCCAAGAGCCTGAGTTTTCCCAGAAACAAGCTCCTAAATACCTTGGGTTAATACTTTTCTCCACTTGTATCTATTTTCCCTCAGTACAGCACTCCTGACATAGCCCAGAAGAAAAGCAGTCTCCTTGGAGAGAGACATTCCTTGTCTTTGGCATTGCCTGAGGCAAGGAGTGACCAGCCCCTTGCACAGGGAAGAGGAGGGCAGAGCATTGCCTCCTGCCTTCACCTGCTGTTCCAGCCTGCAGTCATAAACACCACCCACCAACGCGGGAGCAGGCAGCACAGATTCCATGACTGACACTGCAAAGGAGCTTTTGAGAGAGCACAGCAGGATTCAGAAAGGGTTGCAGATGTGCCCAGACTCATACAGGACTTTCTGGCTATGGGGCGTCTCCCTCTGCCAACCAAAGCACTGCCAACCTTGCAAGGTTTGGGGTCCTGGGCCAGGGCTGGATTGTCTCCTTGTTTCCCAGGGCTAAATCCTGCAGTGAGGACTGCATGATCAAACCCTCATTTACTGTGGCAGCATGCCCCCCCCGGGCTCTGTGCTTATGAGAACTCTGTAAATAATAGGTTTTATTAGTTTGCCAGTTAAACCGAAATACCAGAAGGGACAAAAAGCATCTTGAATAAAACATTTCATCTCCTGTTTAAGTTTGGAGAATCCCATGACAGTAGACCTCAAAACAAATGTCTCTTCAAAGTGGAAAATGGGGGCTGTTTCCTCCCAAAACACTGGTGCAGGACATTTTGTCCTTCCCAGCATTTAGACTGAGGGTGGTTTTTCCTGGTCAAAATCATACACCATGAATTTGAAATGGGTTTCTCCCAGGCTGAGCCTCTGCTGTTGACAAATAAAGTGCTTGCTTGAAAAGCAGTGCTCTCCCCTTGCTCTCTTACACCATCGACACACTTCGTTCTTATCTTTGGTCCAAATAAGAGACTCAGTACCAGTTACAACAAGAAACCACTGTAGATGAAGAAGACCGGGGAGGACAGCTGCTCGGATGCTCCCGGTGCATAGAACTGCTTGGAAGGTGTCCCCAAAACAGCATCGTAAATGGATGTTGTGATTCCTTAATACTGCTCTGACCATCTCCAGCTCTCCAAGCACCAGTCCTCCCCAGATCTCTCTGTTCTTAGGTAGCAGAAGGGGTGGTCAAAAGAAATCAGTCCCATGAATTTCCCCATATACCACTTCACATCCTGTGTCTTGAGGGGGAGCTGAGAGCACATATATGAACCCCTGGATTTTCTGTGATCTGCTCATGACCAGAAGTCTCGACAGCTATGTCCTTCCTGCGGCTGTTCTTGCACCTTTCCCAACTTTGGCTTCATCTGGATCCCTGAAGAACTTCTGGGGCAATCCAGTGGCTTGCTTTGAAGCTTAAAGGGTTCTTTTCACCTTCGCTGCTGCTTTGATATTCATTATTTACTCTTTTGACATGTGCTTCCTGTAAACTCTGCCATCCCAGAGCTGGCTTCTTTGCATGCAGTAAAGGAAACATAATCTGCAGCTGCTTTGTTACAGGGAAATGCCATCTTGGAGTTGTGATGCCTGCAGCTGGCTCCCGTGGCTTTGGGGCTGCTCAGATCTCATGCTTGAGGGCTTAAGGTGATCATTGCAAGAATCAGCAAGGGAGAGCCTGCGTAGGAAGAGCCTTGAAAAATCACCCAGGTGTGCTGCTGTTATTTACTGCTTGTGCTCTTGTAGCACTCCTTGTCCCCACCGAGGCTGGTCCTGGCTATTAGGCACTGATCATGCCTAGGGAACACGTATCTCCCTATACTGCCAAGCTGAGCAAATGAGGACAGCGGTTACCAGCACGACGCAGATGGAAATCAGTGAAGTGATTTGCCCAGGCTCGTGTAGGGAAGGCTGTGACAGGGCCAGGAGTGAGAGACTCAATTGTCCGCAGTCCCACTCCAGTACCAGGGATGGTCCCACTCCAGTCCAGAGAGGTGGCACCAAATCCCCATTTATCATCAGTGTTACTAGACCTTCTGGGAGATGCAGGACCAGGCCCCTCTGGGGACAGGCTCCTGCAACTCACGGCTGTAACCAGATGACGAAGGATAATTATTGGTACCTCACGTAGCTGTAACAAAGTTGGTTCCGAGCAAGTCTCACCCAAAATTGACCAAGAAGGAATCTGTTATCCCTGTTTACAAGTCGGATGCCAGCAGTGAAAAGAAATGCCTGAGTGCAGCTTGGCAAACTGTGAGAGCAGAGAGCGACAGGCTGAAAACCCACCGCCCACCCGCGACCCGCGGCTGGCCCACAGCTCCTACCCACGCACCCTCCCACCTTATTTTTGGGACAGCAGCCCCAACAGGTGGGAAAGGACCCCCTCCCGGCTGCCTCTCCCTTGCAGCTCAGCCCAGCGGGGACTGACGCTTCGCGTATTTTAAACAACGATTACCCACTCTTTTTTTTCCTTTTTTTTTTTAGAAAAAAACCCAACTGTCGTGCATTGAAAAAAGCTACTATTAAGAGAAATCAAGCGCCTCGTTACGCAAAGGGGGAGCGAGAGATCCTTACACCAGCTGACGGTGCTCGCTCCCCGGCAGCGCGGCGGCAGGCAGATGCGCGGGTTTGCCTCTGCCGTGCGCGCCCCCCCGCTGGCGCTCAGCCCTCGGGGGGGTGCGGGGGGAGCCAGCCCCTGCGCGGGGAGGTAGGACCCTGCGCCGAGCCCCTCCCCGCCGCGGAGTCGGAGAAGAGATGCCCAACTTTCCCCTTCCTCCCCGGCGGCGCGGAGCGGGGCGCGGAGCGCGGAGCCGGGC